>NW_008708051.1:237671-267499 GCF_000327385.1 Lottia gigantea | reverse complement strand
ATCCTTCTTATAGACGGGGGGGGGGGGGGGGTGATGCCTTGTTTGTGCCTATATCAACTTAACTCTAATATACAATTTGTCTCCGTTATTCAGTTTGCCCTCTATTTGTACCCGCATTTCAAATAGGCTTGCGTGTCCAAGGATATTTTGACCAAAGAGAATTATGTCCTCTAAATCCTCATTCATCTCGGGTCATCTGAAATTCGTTGGGTGCTGAGAGCCTCGGGCAGCTTCAAAGGCCTGAAAATTGGGGTAACCAAAATAAGAGGAAATAAGCTGTACAGATAATTTATGATAATCCAGTCTTTAACCGTGTAAGGCGAGTCGTCAATGCAATTTTCAAACACGGCTAACTACTGATACACATAGCTAAAATTTGACGGTAAACTGTGAACAATTCCCGTTTTTGTGACCGAGGTACGATCGACCTCTGAAAATGGTGAACCATGGTCTTTACTAGACGACACTCCATACATAACAAATATAAATACAAATACAAGTACAAGTATACATTTGGAAATGCTTTGTATTCTTTCAGAAACATGGAAACAATAGGACAATGGCAACAAACTTTTCCCTCAGTATTTTATGTGCGATAAGTAAAGGAAAGCTAACGGAAATAATTATGAAATTTACACTTCATCAAACAGCGCCTTGTCTCTCATTTCATAACAACTGTATGAGGCATAAACTGCTTTTTTTGCATCTTATAATTTACATTCGCAAGTTGAAAATTGGACTAATATTCTCTCAGAAATTCATTCCTGATTATACTTTTCAAATTGGTTCATTATCGACTTGCATCTTTCTCGTAAAAGCTCAATGTTCCATGCAAATTTGGCGTTCATTAAGGCCTATTCTACTATTCTAACTTAGTTGATAGAGATCATTATAAATTTATGATAGAAAACCTAGTCCGTGTTAAAGTGCGACATTCTAAAACCAACTGTTATCATGTGTTTTTAACCTAAACTTTCACATGGGAGGGAGGGAGGAGGGGAGTGGCAGGCTGGTTTGCCGAAAATTTTTAAGGGTTAAGATTGCCCGAGGTTTTTAGGTCTTTTACGCCTGTGTCGAGGACCAAAGCTACAAAGAACTGAACGGTAACACAATGACAATTTTCACATCAAAATGAGGCCGTGACCCAATAGCTCACAGCGTAAATACGCCACTGTCCATTATGATCTATTCCTCCCTGCCATTAAATTAGGTTAATGTTGTTTTCTTTCAGCTGCTGGATGCCGGTGACTGATACTCACTATGACTATATTCTTCATGCACCGATTTTCTTTGTGCTAGTGGTAGGTCATACCTGACTTTCTTTCCGGGTTTAGTCTAATACTGTACAAAAAAGTGGCTAGTCATGCTACAGAAACCGATGCCTTGTACGTTACCGACTTTACACGTTAAAAATCATCGACAGTACAGTTGGCAATCGAAAATACTAGGCTATTGCCATAAAGCTAAAATTTTCACAAAGTCAAGCTATTAACTCGGACTTGATTTATTCCCTTGAAATCCTACCTGAAATTGGTTAGCTGATACACCAGGAGTTTATTTATTTTTTCACTGTGAAATCCCAGATCTAGAGATATACTGTGACCTGATTGGTTTATGCAACTGAATTTAAAATAAGTTTTAGCGAATGACTAGTTTGACAATTATGCCTACTTTTGGGATGTCGACATAGCTAATATTGTTTATTTCTTAAGCTTATTGGTAGCCTTATTCCTGTTTGTTTTTCAGAGTAATATATTTTTTTTATCGGCCATAATCTGGGTTTTGATCACCAAGTTGAAAGCATCTCACAATCTGGAGACCAGACAATATAGGTAAGAATATTTCACAGTCATCCCGTCACTTCTGCCCGGAAAGCTATAAGACTCTTAAAGTGCCGTGCGTTGAATAACTTGCTTGTACAGGAGAATTACTGGCGCCACAAATTGGAATTTCAAGGTTGATGCCAAGACGTCCATGAAAAATATCCTCTCTTTATTTGAGCATTTTTAAAAGGTGGGAAAAAAATATATTTCTGAAAAGAAATAATGAGGTTTCATGATGTAGTCAGTATCACTTTTAGAATGAATATAAAACGTTTGTTTTGTCTACAATCAAATGAACAATCGGAGGTGAATATTGTCTGAACTGTAACAGTAATAGCAATATCTTAACAATGATGTTACTAACGTCATCGTCATTCTGCGGGGGTTGGATTTATTTGTAGACGAAACAGGTGTCGAAGTTTCATTCTGAAAGGTCTTATGAACTTAAGTAACCACTTAGCCTTATCACCTTCTCGACGAGGTCGAGACAGGATGACAACCAATTCGGCACGAGGACGTGGCCACAATGTCTCCTAGAGGATTTATGTAGGTTGCGACGTCTCCGTCAGCACGCACTAGTCACCAGCGGTTGAAGCAGACACATCACGGAGATGCCGCTGCCACGTCGTTGAGACGCAGCTGCCACATTGCTGCAACGTCTCATCAGTCTCCAACAACAGGTCTCACGGAGACTTCGTAGAGCCGTCGGGAACAAATCGGGGATACATTTCTCTCTTGCAGACAAACTTAGACTCCGCGACGTTTCCACAACTGAATGAGACGTCGCGGAGACCTATCGTGAGACTGAAATAATTTTCGAACAGGTCATCAGTGGCGTTTGTAGCAAACATTAGTTGAGGGGGCCTCACTATATAAATTGATAGAAAGTAGAAACGCCACTGAACGTCGCGGAGACGTCTCCGTAACTAGCAACGACTCGAGTCTCCTACTGGTCACCAACTAGACTAGACTAGTGAGATTGGCTCTTAACCTAGGCCCCGTGTGCTACACACAGACTGTGCGCGTTAAAGATCCATCGTCGTTTGGACATCGAACAAGTAGATTAATGCCGCTTTCCTGGTAAAATTTCTTTCATTGTATGGCTTTGCCCGTCTGCATTAGCCAAATTAAATGCAGAAAAGTAGGACGCAAAACTCCTTCATTTCATTTTATTTTTCTGAATGTTCTGATGTTCAAAAAAAAAGAAGTCCTACAGTCGAAAAACTCTTCAAAGTCATCCAATTAGTTTAGACAAGGGAAGAGTTATGGTTCTTGATTAGCACATATATTTAGATAAACTGTTCAATGTATTAAAAAGTTTATACGTTAAAAAAAGTATTTGCTATAATACATCAAGAAATGTTTATTTTTTTTATCGCTTGGTACAATTTATTTCGCAACTTCTTTTGATAATTGCTTTCATTTTATTTGAAATATATTTCTCCGTCCTTTTTAGAGAAGATCGTTCTGTGTTGAGCTTTTTTGGTCATAATTTAGAAATCTTTATTCTTAAATTTGTTGTAAGTTCACGTAGATTGATATATAATTTTCTTTGAAATAAATGAAACCAAATGGTGTTTTATTCTTAATCTTTCTGTTCCTAATTGGTCTAATAAACAGGACATCACCTTGAATGAAGGCAATTTTTCCAACGCAATAGCATTGAACTTCGAACATGCACAATCTGCAGCTTGGGTTTAACTTTTCAATATTAAAACCTGGGGCTCATGCGCACAGTTAGCGAATAGAATATTCTACTATGCGAAGACTCTCGGCTCAAAACAAATGTAGAAAAGATCTTCTCACGGTGCTGACTCGTGTTTAGGATAATAATCATCTTGTCGGAAATGATGGCTAATTTCCAATACTATGAATAAAAAAAGAGGAAAAAAAGCAAACTCATTGAAAAGAGGAGAGAAATCGACTACAAGAATATTCTTTTGTGAAAATTCTCGGATTATATATAATTGTTAAGAGCTCAGTTGTTGACACGTGTTTAGGATAAAGAAAGCTTCATCATGACAACACTATTGGAAATTGGGGCTAATTCTCGAGGTGTACGAGTAAAGTCAATTTAATTAAAATTGGATTATACAATTTCGTTTCGTTATTTATATATTTATTTATTTTTTTGTCGGTCTCCAGACCAAAAATAATAATGAAACGGAATTGTAATCTAATTTTAGTTAGATCGGCGTAAAGTAAGATCACTAAACTAAAGTATTTACACTTTGCGAAGACTTTCGGCTCATATCTAACAAGAGCTTTTCTCATGTTGCTGACCTGTTTCAGATAAAGAAATCCTCATTCAGTACATCTGGTTAAGAAATTTGTACTGACGATGGGTATGTTGTTCTTTTAGGAAGGCAGTTAAAGCTACCATCATCCTATTTCCACTACTAGGGGTGACCTATGTTTTATTTCTAATCCCACCCAGTGATGATCTAGTGGTTCAGTTGGTTTTCAAATACGCCAACGCACTCCTACAGTCTTTTCAGGTAAGATCCAATCTATGACATAGTAGCCTCTATCACCCATTCCATCTTTGTATATGTACACTGGAACTATATCATTGTCGTAGACACCTTCCCCTTTAGGTACGGGCCTGGCCAATTTCCTATTTTAAAACAGTCGACAAAATGATCATGGACTAATTGTCTTTTTAGGGACTGTTTGTAGCTGTATTTTACTGCTTCTTAAACGGAGAAGTAAGTATATTACTCTTTTACTATCAGTTGGTCTGGATGTATAAAGAAATATGTGCAACTGAGATTGCATTGAAACCGGTCAAATGATGGTTGACAAAAAATATGCAAAAATTGCAAAGAATTTTCGTTTTGTTTTGATTAATAACAAACAAGAAAATGAAACGAAGTTGTTATCAGTATCATAATCTTTGTCGAAATACGGTTAACATTTCTATCTGTTTTGTCTACAAGGATCTTCTGATATACGTATAAGATATACGAACAACCTTTAGCTGGTGCATCCCTCCTATTTATAGCACATATTAATTCGTAATATTTTTTTCCGCGTTTTCAGGTAAGAGCTGTATTAAGAAAAAAATTCTCAAATTTTCAAGAAAGTCGTAGTATTATCACTCGATATACAAAAACATCGTATGTCGGTTCGCCATACCGTTCTAGTTTCCATAACAACTCGACAACTACAGGCGTTAACGGCAAATCAACCAGTGCTCGTGGCGGGAAAAGATTTAGTGTAGACTCGCAACAGGACGAAGCGGAGAATATGCTGTGATGGACTCGATCCTTAACTGGTCTCTTAATCTTACCGTGTTACGACAGACAAGCAAAGACTCTAATATGTTAGTCTAAACTATGTTATGTCAGACATGTCAAATTTTGACAAGAAAGTGCCATTTGAAAATCGCTGTTATGTTTTTGATAAGATGTCACGTGTACAATGATCACATGACATATTACGTGTCTGGGCTATTGTCACATGACATATAAAGTGATATGGGAATGTTCGATTCTTAGTGCTGGAACAGCTCCTGATGGTGTTCTACCACAGTAGACATGTTAGCAAGTAGGTTAGACTCCTTTAGAATATTTAATTATGTAAATTGTGCTTAACAAGAGTTTTAGCCAATAGGAATTGGTGTTTTAAGATGCATTTAGATCATTACATTCCGTAATTTTAAAGTGAACTTTTAATTCATGAATGTGTTCCAACATCTTGGACTCCCATTTTGTACAAAATACGTCTCTGCAGTATCCAATATATTAAGTCTTTGTATTTATTCAAACCAGTCTCTGTATTTATTCAAACCAGTCTCTGTATTTATTACAGCCAGTTTCTGTTTTTAATCAAGCCAGTATCTGTATGTATTAAGACAAATCTCTGTATTTTTTCAAGCCAGCCTCTGTATTTTTTTTTATTTATTCATGTCAGTCTCTGCACTTATATATGTATGAAAAAAACAGTCTCTGTATTTATTTAAGTCAGTCTTTGTGTTTGTTACAGTGTGTCTTTGTATTTATTACAGTCAGTTTCTGTATTTATTATGTTCTATCTCTGTATTTATTCAAGCCAGCCCCTGTATTTATTGAAGCCAATATCTGCATTTTTTAGGCCGGTGTCTGTATTTAATAAACCAGTCTCTGTTTTTATTCAATCAATATTTATTAAAGACAGTATCTTATTTCAGCCAGCCTCTGTATTTATCTAACCCAGTCTCTTTATTAAAGGCAGTTTTTAATTTGTTAAAGCCAGTCACTATGTTTATTACAGCCAGTCTTTGTACTTTATTATAGTCAGTTTCTGTATTTTTTATGGTCTATCTCTGTATTTTTTCAAGCCAGCCTCTGTACTTTTTTTAAGCCGGTATCTGTTTTTATTTAAACTGTACTTATTAAATTCAATCTCTGTATTTATTCAAGCCAGTCTCAATATTTATTATATTCTGTTTTTTTAAAACCAGTCTCTTTTTTTTTTTATTCGAGCCAGTCTCAATATCTATTAAAGCCTTCTCTGTATTTAATTAAACCAGTATCTGTATTCATTAAAGCCAGTCTCTGTATTAATAAAAGTCAGTCTATGTATTTATTCAAGCCAGTCTCTGTATTTATTAAAACAAGTCTCTGTATTTATCAAAGCCCGTCTGTTATTTATCTAAGCCAGTCTCTATAGATATTAAAGTCAGTTTCTGTATTTATTTAAGTTATTTTCTGTATTTATTTAAACCAGTCTATGCATGTACTTAAAATAGTCTTTGTATTTATTAAAGCAAGTCTCTGTATCTATTTAGCCAATCTCTGTATCTATTAAAGACATTCTCTGTATTTACTAGCCCACGTGCTGCAGAAAAGTAGGACGTAAAACTTTATTCATTTCATTTGAGACCATTCTCTGCATTTATTAAAGCAAGTCTCTGTATTTATTTTTCAGTGCCTGTATCTTTTAAAGCCAGTCTCTGTATTTATATAAGCCAGCTTCTATAGGTTTTTAGCGAGTCTTTCTATTTGTTTAAGTCAGTCGCTGTATGATTTAAGTCTCTCTATTTAAAATAGTTCATTAAAGAAAGCATTAATAAAACTATTCTCTGTATTTATTAAAGCCAGTCTCTCTATTTATTAAAAACAGCCTATGTATTTATTTCAGCCAATGTATCTTTATGTATTAAAACCAGTCTATGTATTTATTAAAACCAGCCTATGTATTTATTAAAACCAGTCTATGTATTTTTTAAAACCAGTCTATGTATTTATTACAAGCCAGTCCAAGTAATTATTAATGTCAGCCTCAGCATGCATTAAGTCAGTCTCCATTTAAGATACCCTATGTATTTATTTCAGCCAGTCTCAGTTTTTATTTAAGCAAGCCACTGTATGCATTAAGTCAGTCTCCATTTAAGATACCCTATGTATTTATTTCAGCCAGTCCCAGTTTTTATTTAAGCAAGCCACAGTATACATTAAGTCAGTCTCCATTTAAAATAGCCTATGTGTTTAAAGAAAGCATTTATGTTTATGGAAATCTCTGCATTTTTTTTGAAGAAAACCCCTGTATCAATAAATCCGGTGTCTCTATTTAACAAATCTCGAAGGCTTTTGCATTTATATCGAAACCCCTTAATTTTCTGAATATGACTTCAAAGCCCCACAGTTCTCTGTATGTATTTCGAAGGCTTTTCGCAGATATGTCAAAGGCTTGGGGGTTTGTGCAGATATGGGTGGATGAAAGAGGGGAAGTAATGGCACTGGCGGAGGCAGGCTGACGTCCGAGGGGGGAGAGGGAGGGCATGTGCGAGGTTGGCGAATTTTGCCCGAATTCCTAACCTAGTTATGAGAGTCATGCCCCCTCTGGTAGTAGAGATAGTAGAGAGGGTGGAAGAGACAGTGGTAGTAGAAGGAGTGGAAGACACCGGGCGAGGTAGAGAGGTTAGAAGAGACAGGAGGAAGTAGAGGGCGTGGAATACACATGGGGAAGTAGAGAGTGGAAGACACAGAGGAAAATAGAGAGGTTGGAAGAGACAGGAGGAAGCCTAGTGAATAGATAGGATAGAAGAGACAGGAGGAAGTAAAGGGGGTGGAAGACATACGGGGAAGTAGAGAGGGTGGAGAAAGGGTGGAGAAAGTAGAGATTTTGGAAGAGACAGGGGGAAGCCGGGTGAATAGAGAGGATAGAAGAGACAGGGGAAAGTAGAGAGGTTCGAAGAGGCAGGGGAGGTAGGGAGGGTGGAAGATACAGTGGAAGTAGAGGGGATGGGAGAGGCATGGTAAATAGAGGGGATGGAAAATACAGTGTCGGTAGAGAGGGTGAAAGAGACAGGTTGAATAGAGAAAATGGAAGAGACAGTGGAAGTAGACAGGGTGGAAGTAGAGAGGATGCAAAAGCCAGGGTGAATAGAGAGCATGAAAAAGACAGTGGAACTAAAGAGGATGGAAGAGGCAGGCCGAATAGAGAGGATGTAAAAGACAGGGTGAATATAGAGAGGATGGAAAATACAGTGGGGATAGAGAGGATTGAAGAGACAGGAGAATTAAATAGGACGGAAGAGAAATGGGTAAAAGAAAGGCGGGAAAACATGCAAGATAAGATGCACGGTAGAGGCTTAGTAGGTAAACAATAAGAGGGAAAGATGACACGGAGAAGTATGGATAGACAGGTGGGCGGGGATGATAGTAGTAATTATTCGTATTGGACGTTTATCTTACTAAATTGAAGTCTACAATAAGAGGATCAAAATTCCATTTCATTACCCCAACAAGACATAACAGGGAAGAAGCCCATAAAATATTATTCAATAATTTGATCTGTGGTCTAAATAGAAAGGAATATTTTAAGTTTTCCCATAGTAATATTTTTTATCACCATCAAGAAAAATCAAGCCTTTAAGGTTATTGTCATCTGTAAGACTTATGATCTCTCATAAAGCTCGCGGTCTGAAAGTTACAAGCCACAATGCTGCACATAAAATATGATCACGACTCAAACAAATATCGCATCAATTGTCAGTTTAAATCTTCAGTGTAGTTTGATAATATTTTTTCATATAACAATAGTATATTTTTATAGTCTTATTTGTCTGAGCCGAAGTTACACAGGAATAAAAATCTAACGATTTGTTCATGGTGTCTGACTCTACCCTGCTTTTCATAAAGCATGAAATTTCTTATAGAGAAACGGCAAAACCAATGTTTAATGGCGGCCATTTTGAAATCCAACATGGCGGCCATAATCTTAATATGATCACGTGTATCCTGCTCTTATAATTATGAAAGAGCATATACAAATTAACTATTGTGCCAATTTTCATATTTTTGTCACAATCTGAACGATTCTTTTGCTAATTTCCTCTACTATACCAATTACCATGAATTAGGTCGGTAACGTCAAAATACTTAATCCAATTTCGCTTTTACTCAGTTCAGAGTTTATTTTAAAAAGATCGACACTAATTGGGTTAAAAACGTGTCAATAGTATAAAAACAGACATATATCGGATATTAGCCCAATACAATCGACTTATACCTCAATCAATTCGCTATTTATTGTCGAATTATGAATATTTAGTAGCAATCGATGCCAATATTGACGTCACAATTTAACATCCTAACAGCTGAAGACGAACGCAATTGATAAATTTTGAATACAATGGTCTATATTCAGATCTAGGGTATAGTAATCGAAAACAAATGTGACTCTCGTGACATTATTGTGAGTGATCGTCAATGGAGTTGACAGTATAAAGCCGACGATGCCCACAGAAAGAGGCTGGTATACTCGTAGTGCCGATGTTAAGCCTGTTTCATACCTGTGCAAGTGACCACAAACTACACTTTTCAGTTGTGTCTTTACCTTCATTATGTGTACTGGCTGTCAAATTTTCAGTTTTGACGTGTTGGTCCCAAAAGCGTAATTGACGAAATAGGAAATCTATACACCGGAAGTGATCAGATACGCGACTATGGACATGGAATGCAAATAGATACTTTGAAAGTGAATGTAGATAAATGGAACGAGGGATATCGACAAACCGGAAGTTATAAGTGACTCGATAGCATGTCCATCAAGACCTATAAAAATACTTCGTCTTGTATTGTACATGAAATAAAAGGAAGATAAATCGCACAGACATAATAGAAGACAAAACGGAAATGAAAACAAGCCCGACCGATGCTGATAAAACCTTTTGTAATGACAATGTTAGATTAACCGAACACACACAATAGCAGACAGACTGAAGCGGTAAGCTAGACGACAGTAACCATTCCAAATGAATACGAAATGTCTAGATGGCGTGTTTTGCGTTCATCCCTAATGTCGTAGAATGGTACCAGCCTACAAGCACAGTTCTACATTACACTGGAAGTCTTGGTTGGTTCGACAAATAGTGCTCCATTCCAAGGCCTTATTTCTTATCTTTGGGGTGGTCCTTGGGAGTAGTTTAGGGGTCATGTTACTTAGCCTAGAACATCTTCCTGCTGGCGACACTGTTGTACAATACAGCACACGGACTGGTATAGACTCTGCAGTTCAAAATTGGGATTTTTCCCACTCTGAAACCAGAAATGCTAATCCGGAAGTTTACCAAAGATATCACACAGCTGTATTTGGATATCCATACACTTCCGGTAAGTCATCATCGGCACAAAGAGCACCACTTCTTTGCAATTCCACTCGTCCTTTAGGTTTTAGATTTAAGGCCAAATATATCCAGTATATTCCATTGCAGTATTCTGGTATCGAAATTCTGTCAGTCAAAGCAAGGTTGTCGACAGCTGTTGTATAGTACATTAGAATTAGGTCACAGTCGGCTTAAATGATGAAATAAAACTTTGTTCTTGAAGACAAATGAAAACAAGAGCGAGGGTATAGGGGCATTTCAGGGCATCAGCAGTTGAGTGAACTGTAACCTGTATAGCATGACATTAGGATTATTATACCGGTCACTATGCAAAATACACCTCATTAATACACTATGATGTATGTGAACCAACTTTTTCATTTGCATTTTAGACAACAGAACGATAGCGGACAAGTTGGAGTCGACGATACGGATAGTGTGTTGGGTATGGTGCTCTGGAAGGGACATTTACAATCAAACAGTGGCCATTCGTAAAACTTGGGGACGAAAATGTGATAAATTGATCATTTTTACAGATGTTCAATTTGTTGGTATCGATACTATCGATTTAGTACGTGCAGATGTGACTTATAGTAAATCCCGTTACATTATGGCATACCGATACGTCTATAAACACTATAAGGACTACGGCGATTGGTTCTTCGGGACATTTGATGAAACTTACGTGTGCATGGAGAACCTAAGACTATTTCTATCACAAAAGAACCCGAGAGAACCGTTTTATTACGGACATAAATTGTATCTAAAAGATAAAAATCTTGAATTTGTTGACGCTCGAGTTGGTTGTGTCCTCAGCAAGGATGCTTTAAGGAAACTTGGCACTACCGGTACAAAGTTAAAAGAATGCAACGAAATGGAACCTGCGGGTGAAAAACAGCTCGGAGCATGTTTAAACAATTTAGGAGTAATGAGAGGGAACTCTACGGATGTCCGAGGACGGACGTTGTTCCTGAGTTTCCCGCCCGCCTTACAGATGCAAGGTTTACAATCAGATTGGTTTATGGAACAAGACTTAGAAGGAAAACAACAGGTTTGTAAATTGATTAAGAAATCAAATGGAATTCCGACTTCAATCAAAAGAAAATACAGTAATAATAACTTGGAATTATTATATAGCCTACATAGTTTCAAAAAAATGATAACAATCTAGAAAATTAGAAAGTCCTCATCAACTGTGGTTAAAGCAGTTCAATTTTATGTGATTAGAGTGAATGTTGTTTTCATTTTGAAGCTCTATCAGCTAATAAACCAAATATGTAACAGTTCCCTTTTACCTAACTGGTAAAAAACACTTATTTACTTTTTAAAATAAGATTTTTCTTATTTCAGGGAGTAGATTCTATCAGCCGTTATGCTATTACATTTAGTGGAATGACAGCGTTTTTTATGTATGGAATAGACTGTTATTTGTTTCACATGAGACCATTTGGAGTATTTCCACGAGAACCGGAAATACAGAACATAATAGCCACTGACTACAGTAATCGAACGCTAAAATTCCAAGAAAGACTACCTCCATAATTGATGGTAATCGTATCAAACGCATCTACCGTATCACAAAAGACAGTCGAACTGAGATAACATTAGCGAAGGTTCTGTTCAATGCGCAACTGTTAAAGGTAAAAGATTCACAGTGTAAAGAACTATCTATAATGATAAAAAGTATCACAGATATAAAGAATATCATGAATTGTAAACAACCGTCATAAAAATGACATGTTATAAAGCCTATTTCAAAGTATGTGATGTTTAAAGGCTATCACAAAGTACGTGATAAAGACAATCACCGAGTCCGTGATAAAAAATTGAAAAACTACCACTCATTAAGACTGCATCAATTATAAAGATCATTCAAAGAGTATCTAAACAAGTATATAAGTAGCTAGAAAATAAAGAGAATCACAATGTAAAAAGTATCACAAATTTATTAATAAAGAGTATCACAAATATAAAGAGTATTACAATATAAAGAGAATCGCAATATAAAGAGTATGACAAGGCGCACAGACTTATTAAGACAGAGAGGTCGAGTTAATTGAAAATTCTAGAAAAATAACTTAACGGAAATTAATAAAATAATTCACTTTGTCAATAAAGAATTTGTTCCATCATCGGCCTGTAATTTGGAAGAATGAAAAGTAAAGGCAACCAAATATTATACAAAGAGTCACAATATAAAGAATCTTACAAATTCACAAATATCAAGATTATCACATTATAAAGATTATTAAAAATAGATTATAAATATATTAAGAATACCACTTATATAAAGAATATCACACATTTTCAAAATTATATAAAGGCATAACACATATATACAGTATCACTAATATATAAAGGCATCAAATATGTAAGGAAAATTATTACAAAAAGATCACCACTCACAAATACAGTGAGAATCGGATATATAAACTGCATTGCGAATACAAAAGTAACACACATTTAAGCATTATCACAAATATAAAGATATCAAAACTATTAATATCTATTCCAAATTCACCCAAAATCTATTAACAATCAACCTCAGGTCTATTCCCAATTAGCCCTTTCACAATTCACTCACAATCTGTTTCCAATTCGACCTTTTTGAAAAAATGAAACCGCGATCTTTTTAGGAAAGAAGAATAATTTGGGATCGAATTGGAAAGGGGAATATACCAGCAACCGAAGTTCCCAGGAAAGAAAGTGACACTTGCAATTCGATCTTGGATGCAAGAGCGTTAGCCTCTTATCTTATCAAGACGAACCTAGATTCAGTTCATAGATAAGATTTCGTTGACCTTCAATATTCCAGTTGTTGGCAGACTACAAGACGAAGTCAGGGCATCACAATGGCGACAGTTTTCGTCTTTCTCTTGACGATTGTTAGTGGGGTTTTCAGTGAACACACTAAACTAGAATGGACAGATTGCGGTGAGTAAACAGTACCTGATACATACTAGACCAAATATTTACTTTCTGCACTGATTTGGACTAAATTTTAGCTATATATGTACTTTTTAAATGTTAATCATACGGTTTGTTTGAATTATGACAAACGTACCACCTGATGTTCCCAGGACATTCTTAATGTTCCCACTTCATATAATGTAAGTAAGTTTATTTCCGGCAAGAAATCCATGGCCTCGGAATGTTGCGTTCACTCTTATAGTTCTATTTTGCAGGCACCGACCCAGCATATTTCACCATAAATAAAGTAGATGTATCACCCATGCCAATTGAGGTACCGGGTGACATAGCTCTGACGGTGGGTGCTGTCTCTAATAAAACTGTCACCCAAGGTGACATCAAGATATCTGTCAAGAGACACACTTTCATCGGTGATATCACAATACCCTGTTTGTTTCATGTTGGTTCTTGGTAAGATTCGTTTCGTTTTATGTTGATTCTTGGCAAGATCCGTTTATTTCATGTGGTTATTGGTACCAGAATTTCGTTTATATTTTAGCACCATTTTGTTAATAATTCATTTCTGATATTCAAATAAAACCTTTTTCGGTAATTGCTATTTTCGTATGTGTTTACAGTGAGTACAAAGATACATGTACCTTATTGGATAGAATGGAAAAGGAGAACTGGGCTGGTATCATGGGCGGAATCGGAACCCAGGTCCGAGGACTGTTGTCATCTATTGGTATAACCTCATTCTGCAATATTCAAGCCAGATCTCTGGACGTTCAGAGTTATAAACTTAAACTACCACCTATACCATCTATCCTGTCGTTCTTTGCTGAGGTCAGTATATATACATAGTTATAAAATGAAGTTTTACATCGGATCGTAATAGAATGTAACATAAACATATCTAGATACAAAGGTGCTGATACATTCGGCTGCTATATTTACCGCCATTTTGTATCCAAGTTCTTGTACACGACATCAAAAGAAAGGGGTCAATAGTGTTTTATACGATTGTGGTGCCAATGTATCCAATGTACCATGATGTACAATGTAATAAATGTACAATGTGCCAATACAAACTACAACGTGCGATTGCGTATTTAGCATGTTAGGTATTTGTCATTTCCCAGCCTATGGTAGTTTCTGACGCCCAGACTATACAATGTCATGTCTACGACATTTCTGTTACAATGCTTTCAAGGGAGATAACAGCAATTAAGCATCTATCTACAAGTCTAAAACGACTTGTTTAAACGAACAAATACCCAAAAGTTTTGTCAGTTTATATTTCATATTTTTATCCGGAGATGTTATATATTACGTTATATCAAATGTTCAGCTTTGTAGCTTTGTAACTTTTCAAGATACAAATTTATTTGGATATGAGCACTTTTAGTGCAGTATTCCATTTGAACTGGAAATACCCCATTTTCTCTGTGTAATTTGTTTTTATTTGGGTTTCATCTGTTTTTCTCAGTCCCTGGGGTCTAATAGTAAATTTGGTTGGGTTATTTAGCAAAGTTATGATGTGCCACCGTGTATAATGTGCCAACGTGTATAATGCGCCAACGTGTATAACGTCTTTGTGCGTTTCAGGGAGACTATTCAGCACACGTAACCGCAACAGAAGCCGCTTCAGGCCATCAAGTAGCATGCTTGGATTTGAAGTTGTCTATCAAGAAACACAAAGACAAGACCTGTACAGGCTGGTTTTGTGGCAGAAGAAGAGATCTTCATTAAGAAAAGCAAGATTAAATCATTTCGTCGATATGATTTTTTTTTATATCAAAAGGATATAGAGTAGCCTAAACATTGGCTTTGTTGGCTGCCGGCGCCACCTTACAGAATTAAAATCCGACGCTAATTTCGACTGTAACTTAACACAAACGAATCATGTTTTGCCGGTCGTCACATACGAGCCGTGTTATCGGCAATATTAGCACGGCTCAGTCTAAACCACCTTTTTATTGAATGTTAAGACATCGTGGTTTGGATTTAAATTCGGAAAAGTGATAGAGATAGCCGAAATCAGGTTTTAAAAGGTAGCAAAGCAATATTGTAAACGGCTTATGCCGCTATATCCCTCGACAGAAACTTTATTGTTTATAAATAATGTAAAAAAAAAACATAAATTTGTTCAGGTCTGCTCAATTCAACTTAATCTCCATGACCACTAATTCAACTGACATAGATAAAAGCGATCGATCGAAAAAAATATATATATCAGATGCCAACAAATAGATACAATGACTCTTAGGTTAAAAATATTGTATCTTGTTTAACGCGTTATTCATGCTTTTTCGATTTACTACTGCGTCGTTTTTTGTCTTTGCTGCTCCGCTTTGTTAAGCCTTTCGAAACAACATGATACCGCAGAAAGGCCTTCATGGCATTATAGCCCCTCTGAAATAAAAAACAATATGGGGTTACAGTGGTTTGGCATAAAATCTTTGAACTAAGAGGCTGTAATTGAGATAACTACATCTTGACTGGTATTTTCGTCCTGCACTGCAATTTTTATAAAGGGATACGAATAGCTATAATTTAGTTCCATCATATGAAGCAGTGCATACAGTATTAAGTGCACGATAAAGGTTTTTAAAAAATTGAAAATATCTTTGAAACTTACCGCCTCTAAAAAATCAACATCAGCCAGCTCCATATTGAAGTCGATCGTGTTAACGTGGCCAGTATTAATTCCCACTGTTCGATCTAAATCAGTATACTAAAATAAAGCAATTATACGCATACACTGTCAATTGTTCATCTAGCTAGCAGATTATGATATGGGACTATGTGTGTCCATCTAGCTAGCAGATTGTGATATGGGACTATGTGTGTCCATCTAGCTAGCAGATTGTGATATGGGACTATGTGTGTCCAATCATATCCATCTGGCTACCGGCTTAAGATATGGGACTATGTGTGTCCAATCATGTCGATCTAGCCAGCAGATGGTGATATGGGACTGTGTGCAATATCATATGAAATGGTCCATCTAGCTAGCAGAATGTGATACGGTACTGCGATTCCAATCATGCCCATCTGGCTATCAGGATGTGCTATGGAAATGCGTGCCCAATCATTGCCGAATAGGTGGCAGACTGTGACATGGGAATGTCTGTCAAATCATGTACATCTAGCTAGCAGGATGTGAAACGAGACTGTGTGTCCAATCATATCCATCTAGTTAGCAGATTGCGTTATGGCACTATCGTGTCCCCACTTGGCAGCAGATTGTAGTATAAAACTATCATGACCAACTAGTTGGCAGATTCTGAAATGAAACTAGCGGTCCCTTCAAGTTAGCAGATTGTGATATGAAACTATCGTGTTCAACTAATTTGCTGATTGTGGTATCAAATAATCGTTTCCAACTAGTTAGCAGATTGTGATATGAAACTATTGTGTCCAACTATCTACAAAAATGTGTCTACGTTTTCATACACCTTATATCGGCCCCATCGCTGATGTATAAATCGCGGTTTCTTTTTCAAAACGCATCAGAAATAAATTTTAAAAAAAGGGGTAACATACATTCATATTGACTCGCTTCAAATTCAATAAAACGGCATCTTGAATTCTGCATACAAATTGAGCTAGCCCATTTACTTCTTGGCGGAAGTAACCTTGGAAGCAGTTTTGTAAACAAATACCAGTTCTCTGAATAAATTCTAGAAGTTCGTCAAACTCAATCTGAAACAAGGTAGGAAAGTGATCCGAAAGATAAGTGTTCAACGTTTCTCAATACGACCAATGATAAATGAGTAAATCGCTTTCCTATGCCAAGCCATTCAAGATCTTACATCTTGTTTACTACCGGTAAAAGCATACGTAATTATCGCTGATTTATTCAATAACAATTTCTGGTCGCCTTCTTCTCTTTTTACTCAGATTTGATTAAGCTATTTAGTGATACGTTCACACATTTCAGCTCATTTTATCAAGTGACGTCACGATCAAACGAGGAGTGATTAAGTGTATTACGTGGCTGACTCGTGCTATCTTGACAAATCATTGTGGTACATCGTCACATCTTACCTCCCCATTGTTATCTTTATCGATCACTTCAAAAGCTTCTTCAGCAGTCATAATTTTCCCAAATAAAATCTTGCAATCATGAGCTGTAAAAATTTCATCCTACAAAATTTAAACGAAATCGAGTTTTATGTCCTACCTTTGCTGCCAGTTAAACCGATTCCCATTTTTTTGGCATTTCTATCACCCCAGTATCAAATTACCTATTGCGTTCTTAAATTCCTCGTTTGCCCTTTGAAACTTCTGTGACTCCTCCCCTATGACCCCTCCACCTAATGAGTCATAGAAACACCACAGTGTCATGCGGTGTACCATAAGAGAATAATTCAGTGCAGGACGGTTAGATATTTTGTCCAATGTGTCAAAGTATCGTCTCAAACGCAGCTTGTATATTTTTAAACAATACTTTTTAAAAAGTTTCAATTAAATTCGAATTACACCAACAATAATGAATCCAATGCATCCACGGCAGAGTTACATATATGTTACCCACCGTGGTATCTCGACTAGGGTATTATAAAAGTAACTTACATCTTCAAATACCTTTTTCAATTCTTCTAGATCAACGTTGTCTTTCTGGTTAATATTGTATTTCCTAATAGCCTGAAAAACCGCATAATAAAGCCGGGTATAATCATTCTGGGATTCTTAAGGTGATCCAAATTAATCAATACTGGGTTGTCTTCGGGATAACTACATTTAGAGATCTCAAAAAACACATTTTCGAAGCTGCATCTAGCCATTGGGACATCATACAATTAGTGCTAGACTTAAATGTTCTGTGAGTCGTTTAATGCTGATGAATATGGCGAACTGGTGAATGCAGCTGAAAATGATGAGGGTGGCCAAGATAATTATGGCCGCTGATGTTGACTCACTCATGATGCTATTTATAAACATAAGATGGAGTTCAACTTTTCAGCATCGGATTCGGCTGGTGAAGACACTGAATCATGACGTTAATGTGATGCTGAATCTGCACGACTATTATGAGTTTATGAGGATCTTAAATATAATGATATTGATAAAGAGGAATAAACAAAAATCAACATACCCGAAGAAAATTATCCACCGATCTGACAACCTTCGCATGAATTTTTTCTGCCTTTTTCTTCTTCAGCTTCTTTGTCATGTATTTTCTGCAATAGTCGTTTTAAATCTGATAAATAGGTTAAGAATAATTTTCAAATTGACCGTTGACCTGTGTACAAATTACCAAAGGCTCGTGTAATTGCATCATTAGCAGAACCTTGTAGTAACATCACAAGCAGAACCTTATAGTTGCATCACTAGTAGTTTCACCAGTTTGCCGCAAACTCAAGTTGTTACATTAGTTGACCACAAACTGGCGTGTTAGAATAGTTGGTTATAAACCCAAGAGATTGCGACTGTTCATTGCAAACTTAGTAGTTGCATCAGTTGACCGCAAACCAAAGCAGTTACACCCGGTAGGCCGCAACCCAAGTAGTTGCATTTGTTGGTCGCAAACTTAGTAGTTCCATCAGTTGACCACAAACGCTAGATGATACATAAGCCATAAGGTGCCCATAAATCCAGTGGTTGCAACCAATTGCAAACAAATCTTAGTTGCTTCTGTCTACAAAAAACTATAAAAGCGCTTACTTATAAAGCTTAGTATCCTCATCTGGTTTATCCGGCGCCAAAGCTCCCGCTCGGTTATCTAATTTTCCTTTCATCAAATCTTGTTCATAATCGGAATACTGTAAAAAAAGATTTATGCTGAAACATATTTTAAGGTATGTGTGTTTATCTAGTTCATCGATTTATCTAGAACAAAGATTTATCTAAGACAAGGATTTATCTAGGACATACATTTATCTAGGACATACATTTATCTAGGACATACATTTATCTAGGCTACAGATTCAACTCCAACATACTCTGTTTATCGAGTTTTCAAGGCCTTTACTTAGATTATATGTAGTCAATCAGGCCTCTACATGTGATTTGAAGGCTTAATTGAAATATGGAGTTTTATCTAGGATATACTGTATATAGCTTTATCTCGAGTATGTTTATATATATATATATATATATATATATATATATATATATATATAATAGGAGGATATATATACAAAATAGTATTATCTGGGCTATATATACGATTATCTACGATATATAAGTGTATCTACGATTTAGGTTTATCAATAATAAATAGGTTTATCTACGATATATTATAAAGGATTATCTGGAATATATCTAGTTTTATCTACGATATATCATAAAGGTTCATCTAAAATATATCTAGCTTTATCTACGATATATCATAAAGGTTTATCTAGAATATATCTAGGTTTATCTAGAAAAGGTTTATCTACGATATATTATGAAGGTTTATCTAGAATATGTCTGGGTTTATCTTCAATACATAATTTTCTAGATCTTATTATATAGGTTTATGGAGATATTTCTGTACAATAATAGTTCAGACTACATACCACTTCAAAACCGAGGGTATTTTCATTCACAGTTCCAAACCGAACAGAATTGTCGTATAAATGTGAAATATTGCTCAGTGGCTGGAATTTTTCAAAGAAACTATCCTCCGGATCCATAGACAGGAACCAGCCTTGAAAATGAAATAAAAAAAAGCTTACAAAAAGACATCGGACAAGCACTAACCACCGTGGACGTTCAATTTTCAATATTACTGGAAATGAGAATAACTACGAAAATGCGTTGGGTCAATCTTATGAATACCAAAGCACCAGAGCATAGTCGGGCATTCACATATCAAAGTCTAACTCAAACGGCTTCCGTGAAAGTAACGCTGCGCTCTGCAACATATCACGGTAATGAATGGCCGGTTTTTTTTTACCAGAACTATGTCAATATTGCCACGTGATCACGAAAATATTAGAGGCAGGTTGTTCATAAATACCAGTGTTTGTATACAAAGTCAATGAAAACAAAACATCAGAAAAATATGTATTCAAACATTATGTAACATAATATGTAAGTGTCAGAATTATCTCCTAAAGTCTCTTTAAGGAATATAAATATTGGGCTCTCAATAATACTATCAATAGACAAATCACTGCTAAATACCGGAAGTAAAGAATCTCACCCAAGAAGACACACTGGAATTCACCATTCATTACCCAGTCAGATTCAGTTTACGGAAACTGTCGAGTGAGTCTCATTAAACTTAGTCCCTACTTTCGTTTGGTTTTTTACATTTGTTTTTATTTTAGTTTAGCCACTTCATACTTCCTACTGTGAAGTGGCTATTTAAAAACTAATTAAATAAAACGAAACGAAAGTTGGATCTAATTTTAATAAGATTGCACATATCATAGCTCATATTGGAATAAGTTGTTTGAGTAAATAGTCTTGTCTTCGCCAAATACCCAAATACGTGTGACGTCACTAATGCCTAATTGCCTATATAGCTTTAACATGAGGTTATTTTGTGACATACACGAGAGTATAAAGCGTGGGTAAGTGTCCGCGAACTTGGCCTGGTGGTTAGTTGTACAAGTGAATAAGAAAACTCGACGATTATATCCCTTTCATCCTTACCGTCGAAGCAATGTATTGGATAGTTACAGAGCAAACCACCATCCACATATACATCAGTTTCTCCCATATTGGTTATTTTAACCGCTTGGAAATATCCTGTAATATTAAAATAACAAGAGTCAAGAGTAGACCGAAACAGCCACCGCTATTCCAGCCTCTGGTATGGTCATCAAAACTTGACCCTGTTTTGTGTGGATAAGAACTTGAATGAGAGTTGTTGGAGACGCGGATAAATATTGACAGCTCGCTAAGCTTACAGTAGTTTAGTAAAAATTTGAATAGGATTCTTAAGCGAAGGCACGTGATAAGGGGTGATGGACTGAAAAACATTTTGCAAAATCTTTTGCCAAGCGCCGACCGAAGACAATAAGCCAGTTTCGCATTGCGGAAGTGCGTACATTTTCAAGGGAGGTAATTCAATGAAGACAAAACGTCATTGCTGATAAAACCAACGTGATACTGCAATATGGAGAAGTAAAGAAAACGACGTTATTGATGTTCTAACAAATGCAAAACATCGAAACGCGATTTAATTAGTAGAGTGAGTGGTAATTTGACTTGTTTATCTTCCCCACAGTCCCACCGAGTGTTATCCTGATGTACCGGAAGTACTCGGAACTTCGGACTGGCTCATTTGAGTGTGGGTAGGAAGCAGATTTCTGTTACGGTATTTGCTTTACCTGGTAAGGACATGGACATACACACAGCTTGTCTGACGGGTAAACTGGGCGTGGTCTTTACGTGACAATACGTCGCAACCATATGGTTTACATTTGTTACACATATACACAGCTCCTTTCCTGTCATCTTGTACAACTATTGAAATAAACATTAGATTTCTTAAGAGTGTACGAATATAAACCCACTACGACATTTTGCGCCGCGATAACTGCGTCAATGACAATCTAATGAAAGACGGGCATTATGCAGTGTGCAATGTGAGACATTTTCAAGGATACACCATCAACCTACACTTTTTCGATTTCAAACTTGATGTGAAGTAGTCTTCAGAAGTACTAGAAATGTACGAAAATGTCTTTTCTAAGGCGTAGTTTCCAGAAAAGATGAGTCGTCATTTTAACTTCCAAACGTGGATATTCTGGACACAATTTAATGCACGAATTTGTGAACACTGGTCTATAAACACTATTACTGATTAGCTTAGCTAAAAATATTCCTGTTTCTGAGACTAAGGTACGATTGATCAAACGGATGGCGAATCTGCCCCTTTGACAGTTTGGCAAACCTTTAATATTGAATCATGGTTGAAATACGTCGATCGGACGAACGAAGAACAGCACAGAGTGATTTTACCTGTTTAAATGTGATGTCAGCATCACCAGTTTTCGCTGCGAAGTGTTCTCCCATGACGGTATACAACTTTGTCGTTGGTTTCCAGCCATACGTTCGAAGCATATTCGGTAGCAGATTTAATACTCCCATAGGATTCGCTGAAAGGAAGTGGTAATGAGCCTTTTCAAAAAAGCACTAAGCGAAACTGAAACAGGCGTTAGTATTTGTGCAAGATTATAGGAAGTAAATTAAGGGACACTAGTGTCATCAATTTGCACCATATCAATTTTCAGACGTCTGTGGTTTTTGCAATAGCAACAGCACGAAAACAAAGAAAAATACAGGTAAAATTCGTTGGAAAATTTCGGGCAAACCAGTCTGCCCCCTAACAGACCCGTACAATCAAACTATATTTATTAATGTTAATAATGCGAACTAAACTCCCAGCTCATGGATCGTTGATGGATCAAAGTCTTAAAGTCGCAAGCTCCAACAGCCTTTTAAATAAATAAATCATTGAAGATGATCTTTGACCACTCTACTTACAGTTTAAGATTGACGAAATAAAACTTGGCTCTACGAATTCTGCTATCTCGTCAGCTCTATATCCCACGGCAAGGTAGGCCACCATCATGGCGCCAGCACTGGTTCCAGCATATCGTTTGATCTGTTTATCTAGTTTCAGCTCTTCTAAGTACTACAGTAGGCAAATTTATAATACCAAAAAAAACTCAACGGCGGAAGTGACGTCAATCTCAACCACTGGGCTATTGTTAACATTGTCCCCATATTCCCAACCCAAAGCTATTACGTCTTATACCTTGACTGTAATAGCCACCTTTCTTGTATCACGGAATGCAGAGACTTGATTACGCTAGCCAATACATTATGGCATTGTATACAGACTTTCTGTTGAGTATTCGGATTGGATAATCCCTGTATTTACAAACTTCCGTGATACAATAAAGATGGCTAATGCAGTCAATTTATAAGACGAAGTTCGTAATAGCTTGACATTATGAAGATGCAGTAAGAAATCTGATGTCGCAATGTTCCGTATTTCTATTTCATAACTTAACCACTCAAGTAAGGATCTAACAACTCTCTTCTAACTTATTTCTTCGTATGAACAAACTTTGCCCTAACCAAGTGACCTCTGATTTACCCAGACTTGATAAACCATTGCTCCTCGGAATACACCTTTCGTTCGCGTCACATAATCCCAGCGCTTGAGAGGGAAAAAATTTGATAGACCTATCTATAGAGTGAAACACTAAAATAAACTGAACGAAAGCTTGGTGTAATTACAGTTTTGATCTCCTCAGATGGCGATTCTGTACAAAACGACATTCATGGAAGCTTTCCTATATAATTCCTACATAATCAGTGTTCATGGAGTATCAAGAGTTATAAACTACGCTACTATTACACCCTCGATGAATAAAAATTGTTTTTTAAGACTGTGTGCGTAGTTCTTTTATAAATTTTTGACTCACCCTTATGGCCCCAACGTAAGCAGCACCTTTCATCCCGCCCCCTTCAAACACAAGGTTTTCAAAACAGTAGTCATACTTTTTGGGGTCAATTTTCAAATACTGAGACTGAGATTCCTTTTCTGAGAGGTCAAAGTCCACCTCTGTAAGTTGGAGAGCCTCCTCTTCCTCGACTGAAAGTTGATTCCTGACAAACAGTTCACGATTTTTTTTTTCTTCTGCCGCTTTGTTTTCAGCTAAAACTGATGCTTCGATTCCCATTCTGTTTGATTCTGAATCAAATTAAAACATTTTTTAGTCTTTCTGACGACTTTGATTGACTGTATTCGCTATCATACAATCCTATCAAATCTTTGCATCAAGCTGTGCACGGCAAAGAAAAGGGAACGCTAATATCACTGACCTGGCTAATTTTCCCCATTGCACACTGTATTCAGGTCAGGTGCAGAAAAGCAGGACGTAACGGTAAATTTAATTTATTTCATTTTGCTTCATGCCATTGAACGTTGAATTAAATGTTCTGGGGAGGCTTTGTTAGTAGATATATAAATTATCGGACTATACACCAAAGATGTTGAAATTTCTTTCAAATCAAATTGTCCGTTTCAGGCGTTGGCATTCTGTTGAACAAAGTGGTTTATCCATGCTGTTCTAGTTGCTTTTTCGCTATTAACCGACACTTCCGTTTACCCATCATGCTCAGTAAGAAAAATTTTAGGCACCATGATTAGGCCCAGAGCACACCTTCAATTAATCACATGTATTCATTTTTGACGTTTTCTCTTTTTTTATGTTTTATCTGGTGAATAAAAGCGGATGCGCCAAAATGAATAGGCCTGTATGTACCTAGGCCTAATAATTAATTCTAAAAAAATGTGCCCAAATCCCTGTGTCTAAACTAATGTAAGCTTATATGAATAATTGAAGATGTGCCTAATTAACGTCTGTCTAAATGACCGAGTGCCTAGGAAAAGTATGCCTGATGTCTATTTAACAAACTTAACAAACTACCGGGTATAAGTAAGCTTATAAGGCCTAGGCTATGGCAATTGGTTTACACGGCCACGGGGCTTAAGTTTCTTAAGTTTTATCTTTATACATTTCTTAGTTCAAGTGGATGCAGGTCCCATATCGATGGTCTTCTGCTTGCTCTTCAAATTTAGTTGTTTTAATAAGGGTTTCACAAGCCTGCCACAACAGGGGAATAGGCCTAACTTGTCTATTCCTAGAGATCTTTAATCCATAAACACATCTTTTCACCATACCTGAAATCCCTGAAAGTCGTGACAAAAAAACGGCAATAGTCAGACAACTTGTCTAGAACCTTCATCCACGTGTTTGGGATGACGTGATTTAGAGATATATTTAGGATTAGGGTGGCGATTATATGTTGAAATATGTTGAACATGGTCCAACTGTCTTTAGATTTAGAGGGTCTTTTTTTAGTCTTGAGGGCCTTGAGGTTTAGTTTTGTTTATTAAAGTTTAGTTTTCGTGTATCATTTAGCGCTTTATATGGCCTGGACGGACTGGATTACCGGTACCGCAGTTTCTGTGTTTTAACTGCGCATGGGTTAACGGAAGTCCCGGTAAAATATCGAGAAATAAATTAGACCGGTTCACGGCTAAAAATGTTTAATATCCACTGCGTTTCTCGAATATAATAGAGTGCAGCTGCCTTTGGGGCTTTTGGGTCTTTGTTAAGGGGGTCAAAGCCGACACTAAGGCCAACTTTTGAAAGCACTGACAGAGGCATCTGAATTTTTCTTACCTTGAGGAGGATTCGAACCTACGGCACCTAATCGCCTAGCAGGCGAACCATTTTAAAAAGACAAATCACCAATCTTAGAAGTTTTCAATTTCAGTCGGAATGGCGGATGTTTACGTAACTACGGAATCACCTGACCAAAGTGACGTCAGCGCTAAACCGACGTCATGTTGACGTTAGCGACTTGAGAGTTTTTTCATTTTTAATAACAGATCATAATATAAAAATTATAATAAACTCAATCGTATCTACTGCGGCCATTGTCTGACAATAACCTCGTATGCAGCAGGGAGAAAATCTTCGTTAATTGTCAGGCGCAAGTTACATAGGCTAGTTCGTTAGAAGCTAGTTATCTCCTTTGAAGATTAGCTCGTCGAAGACTGAAGTCAGGGTGTCAGGGACTAGTCAGATGTCAACAATGGAGAGGCGAGAGGCGTAGCGAGAGTGGCCACCGCAGATACGATTGAAAATAAACTGTGTCCTACTAAAATTATTGAATAAAGTAAAAAGACAAAGTCTTTCTTCTACTTTCACATTTTAAATAATGAGGCAATTTTCGCATACTTGCAATGCTTCTTCAGGCCAGGATAAAGAAAAAAACTGGAGGTTACAGGCTACATATCGGGTCGACATACGCATGAGTAGACTGAGTAGAGAAGAATATAGGCTCTTGTCGACGTTCTGGCAAAATATTATTTATTGTATGCTACACGGCATATGGCGTTGTCCGTCCTCATTAACACAAAAAGGTAAGGCTGCAGAGAAGTAAGTAAGATGTAAAACCCAATTTGACTCAGGGATGGGAAAACTCTTAAATCTGTAATAATTCACGAGTTATTTCCCTTTAAACGTTCTACCGATTGATTTTTACGAGTTTAAAATTTTAGTCTTTTTCCGAATCAATAAAATTTGTAACAAATGAAATTGTTTGGCTTCACTAAATCTTTTTATCTGTGGTTTTGCTGTGAGAGAACATGGTACTGATGTGCATTCATCCGCTCAAAAGTGCATTTTATTTCTGAATAGAAAAAAATGGCGTTCTATGGTTTAAAAAAGAAAGAACATGTCCCCCCCCCCCTTTTAGTTTCTTTCAGGGGGGTACTTTATTTCACTTTATTCATTCAATTGACCACTATAGTTCGTAGATATATAAATGAATATAATCGATAATCGTGATCGATATGCATCTATTAGGAAATTGGCCGACGATGATCTCTGGCATTATCTGGGTATCAATATATTGCACATTGGAGGTAGCTCCAAGAGATGTCAATAGATAATTGTAGGCCTATTTCATGTTGCCCAAATAGTTTGAACGATAATCGCAATAATCATTATATCATTATTCAGGGTCAGGGAAGAATAACTAATGTATATTTCCATTTAATTGTCGTTTCAATCTTCAAAAACACAGTTCCCTTGTCCTACAAATTGACCTTAAAATATATCTGCGACAGAAAAAGTTTCATACCTCGGACCCTATACAGATAATCTTGAACCTTAAATTCGCTGGAAAATCGCGTTTGCGGGAGGGGAGGGGGGATAAATAATCTGTCCCCCTTGATTGGACGTTTGACCGCCCAAAAGGACTTTATAGCTGGCTACGGGCCTGCCCCTTCTACCAGTACCCCAAAAAGATGTGTCCCTCCTGTTTGCAAAACGGATCACCGCCCCTGACCGTGTCATAAGTAAATATGACATGCATAATAATATAACACTTTAAGCATGCAATTCAACACTTTTTACAACCAAATTAACACTTCAAATTCTATAAATTTTGTCAAGTATTTGAATTGCAAAAAAAAATAATGATAAAATTTATGAAACAATAAAATAAATTTATTGTCGTTTTATTGCAAATATTGTGACCTAATGAAGCATATGGAAATAAAGCGAAAGAATACTAGTTAATTCTGTTCCAGCTCGTCTAAACAAAATACCCCCTTAAAGTTTGACACTCATAAAAGTTATAAAAAATAACATTTGTGTCATTTTTATATTATGTTTATCTGTAACAGTGCAATAATGCTCACCTTTAATAAAGTAGGTTATAAAACGTCATATTGACGTCATTAACTCTGCACGCGCTGATTGTTTGCTATGACGTCAGATGTAATTTACGTCATTGTTTCTGCCGGTTTATGTTTTACTATGTAATTTTTGATGCTGGAGGGCGGGAGTTTTATTTTTTTAAATGCCTATTAATTCTTTTGTATTTCATTCATGCACATTGGAGTGTCAATTGGTGTGAGAAAAATACTTTGATACTAATCTTATTACAATACAGAAATAGATAGACAATTCAAAGAAAAAAAAACATCTATCTTTTACAAGGTTAACAACTGTGATTCAGATTTTGATTCTTTCTGTCAGCTGGTTCTTGGTCAAATCTCTTGGCATTGATCTTATCCGTACCCATTTACAGCTTGGTTGACTGGAATTATGACGTTATGACTGTAAAGAACCCACACTCTAACCGACTATGCTAACCCAACAAAGAACCCACGCTCTAACCGTCTATTAGACGTTATTAGATGTTACTTCTGTGAGCAGTGAGAGGTATAACAATAATAATAATCATATTTTATTTTCTTACTGTCCCAAAAGGCGAATAAGAAGTTTCCAATCTTAGTTTCACTTTCGATAGGCTATCTGGGGACATCGTTTTCATGCTGATACGAATTGGGGACAGATACAAAATCTGCACTTAGTTAGCTGGAAGTGAACGTGCACTTGTCATCTACAAACAACTAATGTTACTTGTCATGTACCAACCATGCCGCATCAATCCAACCAGAAGGTAAAAACAGCTCGAAGATTGCTTTAAATTGAACTAACCTAAGGTATAATACGAAAATACATTATGATTTTTTTTTAATTTTTGACAAATTAATTCATAACAGTGTCTTTAGTCACGTTGCAGATACCCCACACCCTCTTTAAACCACGTCATCTGTCAATATTAGAATGATGACGTAATCAAATAGGAATTTCAATAATCAAGATGGCCGCTGAGTGATGTTAAGACCAGTTAACTAGATAATAAGTAGTTAATACTCCTGCTGACCTGTAATTAATGACCCGGAAGTACTTGTTAACATCCTAGCATTATGTCACAATATATACCGGATGTTGTTCAAAAACCAAACGAGATTTGACTTTGATAGAATGATAAGCCTTAGCGAGCACTTTAGAGTCGTGTTTGTCAAAATTATTCATCTTGATATGCTCGTTTTTACCCTGCAGTTTGACATTTTGATATCAAGATCATGGGAAACGAATGTCCAAATCTTAATTGGGCTATTTCAAGGAGTTAAACGCTATTTAACTCACGGCCCAGCAGCAATTTTAATAACTTTTGGTCGATAGTTTACTACTCTTACATTTTCCGGCTTAGTCAAGGAAACTGACATTCAAAAAAATCTATTCCCATAGTCATCTACGCTGAAGATGTCTCTTCAGAGAGGGCACAATGGCCTTCATTGCTCAGAGTTAAGGTGTTATCCATGTATATGAGTCATGCAGAAGTGAGGACGTAAAATCATTTCCAAGGGTCATGGTATTTCACACCTGTTCCTGCCCGATGTGGCGTTCGATTGGTAAGTTCTGAACATGTTCCCCCTGTACCAATTCTGGTCTCAATTGAACGATACAGAATCCATTTCTTTCTCCGCCAGTTTGAATTCGGTCGACGCCTATATTTTCGGCACATTATGGACGCATTAGGTAAAACCTGTTCCAACTTGTTGGACTTACTGGACTTCCGATTGATCCTATGAATCATGGAGGTGACAAACTCTTCCAATCAAGCGAACCCCTCAACAGGTATCTAATTATATCCCTTGACAGTCGCTATTCGGTAGCCTACAATAAAGATATGGCATGATACTTAAATATCATTTATATTTGATTATCGGTGATCATTATTAATACATAATATAATGATGATATATTCGCTATATAGTCGTGTCTCTGGTGCGATCCCTACAGATTATCATCACCCTAGGTTAGATCGCAAATTCTTCTGTTTCCACATAAATGTTTTTGGTGATTTCAAATTTGTGTTTATCACACTGGGTCAGCCTACGAATTCACTAGCACATCGAATATTTTTCATTGCACAAACTGCCTTTGGCGGAATTTTGTACACCGAACATAAAATAAACAAGTCGGTTGTCTTTTTGGCGCGAAATTTCAATTCAGCTCTATAAATCAATCATCACCAGACGATCGGAAATAAATCAACAATAAAAAACTGTAAACAAAGACAACAAATGAATATACAATCAATAATACATCCTTTATAATTTATAAGACAGTAGTATAATATCTTGCTTCATCCCACCCCCCCCC
>NW_008708051.1:235603-237621 GCF_000327385.1 Lottia gigantea | reverse complement strand
CTCCCCCTCTCCCCCACTTCTTGATCCGTATTTATATACGTGTTGGCCCTATATCATGTTTATGACGTCATAATTTCCAATCGAACATGGCCATAAATCTCGAGGGCGACAACTCTAAAGCTTCCGATAAACCCTTGAGATTAATTTATGATGATAATAATTTAATGTTTGGGTTTCTGTTGACTTTTTTGGCGATTTTTATGATGCTTCATTGCATTTACCTTCTTAGGTTTGGGGATGACAGTACATGACTGTGGGGGTTCGTAGGAGCTACGATATTAAAATCAAACTACTAAAAATGGAAGGAATAAGTTTTACGTCGTACTATTTTGCACCAAATGGGCTAATAAAGACTGCCAAACACAAGGGAAATTTTGACAGGACAGCGGTATTAGCTGTCGAGGGATCTTTAAAGTGAACAACCTGCAGCACACGGGGCCTTGAAAGCGAAATACAGGTTGTTCGCGTTTAAGATCCCTCACCAGTTGAAAATTGCCAAATAACAGGCGTAGCTTTTTAGTCCTCATTATAACAATAAGTTACATACGCAAACTACAATAATAATATATAGAACAATAGGGCATGTAAAACTGGATTCAATTAGTTATTAAGTAAAATTCTATTTTTATCATCATCCCCTATCAAACTTTGCAGTCCCACCTTTTAGTTTGATGTTAAACTGGGAAGACGAAGAGAAGATGAATCATATATGAATCCATATTGTCGGGCAGATTTCCTTAATAAATGGAAAAGGAAGATGACAATTGAATCACCCAGGACCTCAGTATTGTCCACTAACAACTCGCCAAACACTCCAGTTATCGGGCTATTTGAAAAGGACACAGTCAAGTCGTAAAGATCAAAGGCGCCGCGGATAATCCTGATGCATATTGGATAATGACCAAAGGATAAAACATACTTTAAATAAATAAAATAATTTTTTGTTTCATTAAATAAAAGAGGTCTTTATTTTGAAAAGGCTAAAATTTTACGATCGCTCGGCCAGATATCGTGAGAAACTGCTTCAAATTTTATAGTTTCGTTTAAAAAGTACACAATTCAAAAACTGCCATTCATTTCATTCGATAAAAATTTACTTAAAATATAATTATATTTCGATGCTAAGCCCACATGAATTAATTTTATATGCAATGGTTTTAATGATATCATCAAATTCTATTTCGAATGGCAAAGGATTAGCACTTTTTTACAGTACTTATGGGTGATAAGACATTAATATAGTAAGATACTAATAGGGCCAAAAGGTATCATGGTGGCCCCTCCGAATCATAAGTTCTGCAGCCGCCACTGGTGCACAGTAGCCACTTTTATGAATGTACCTATATAATACACTCTTAACCCCGCAAATCTTAAACATCGTCGTGGGACATTATTCAACATAATCATTACAGACATGTAAGGAATCTCTTAGGTTAACCAGTACACATTTCGGAGGATTAGTGAAAATATATTCTCCATTAACGACAAATTCGGACACCGGACATAAAGCATTGTGACAGACATACGTTAAAAATGTTCACATTTTAGTATTGGAGTTATTTTAATATCTGACAACGTTCTTGACATATTCGCCTTTTGCAGTAAATGACATTTTTCTCCCATTTTCAATTATATATATTCTTTCAAAGCGTAGACTACACATAATTTTGTTTTCAACGAGCGACTAATAGTGATATGTAAATTAATGTATAAATATACACCAACAGTAGTGGCAACTTTATCCTCGGCCTTTGCTTTTGTATTATATATTGCTTTTACAACCACGTTCATCTAGCAGCGCATCTATTTGGCTTAATTACAGGAACTGCAACCATGTCCTCGTGGGGTTTGGGGGACAGAGCGTCTCGCGAGTTGAAATAAAACCCGGACATTTTCACCATATGCTATCTATGTTACATCCGTCAAGATGCATGACGTAATGATGACGTAATAAGGGGTATACAATATGTATATATGTTATATTTATAGGGATTATGACCTATTATTATCGATATATT
>NW_008708051.1:188463-235187 GCF_000327385.1 Lottia gigantea | reverse complement strand
GGCGGGGGAAAAAAGAGCTTTTCCCCCCTTTAAGGCCTTTGCCTTTGCTCATGAAAAAAATCCTTTTTTTGAAAAAAAATTTTTTTTGGCCCCAAAAATTTTTGGCCCAAACCCCCCCCCCCCCCCCCCCCCCCCCACTCATTCTTTTCATAAGGTATCTATGGCATGGTTCTGTGTATATGGAAACATACCCCAGTTCGATGTAAATTGGCAGTAGGGCAGAGTGAATGAATCATTAAATCCTTAACCGAAAGAATGAATTTTGCTTTATGCTTTCGGCTATGATTTTTGAACAACAATAATTGCTGAAATGAAATAGAGTTTTCGGCAGTTATACGCCACACATAACGAGAAAACCTTTCTACTGTAGCAAGGGTGATATATAATCTGGCTCGTATACCCTTGATAAATCAATCTGCCTGAAGGTTGAAATACCCAAATGATTATCAAACAGGAAATATCGCCATAATACATCAATTCTCACAATTTATTAGATTTTCAGTAAATAAAATAAATGCGTTATACCACACTCCGACATGTACCAATGTCTTCAATTTTCACATGGTTAAAAGCTTTTCGTTTTCAAAATTATACCTAGATCGTTATCGCAAACTTCTAACGTTTAGATTTTTTATAACATATTTCATATAATTTTAATGTATTTTAACTTTTTGAATGATTTTGTCAATGAAATTGAAAACTTTGCGTCTTATTGTACTTCACCTGTGTTGGTGGAGTTTTACATCTTCATTTAACAAGGCGGGGGCCGCGGTGGATCAGTGAGTTAGACGCTTGCTCGCTAACCTGAAGGTCCAGGGTTCAATCTCGGCATAGGTCGAGATAATACCTTCGGATTTTTCAACCCGGTTTCCCCCTGTCAGTGATGCAGATGAGAGGGGCTGACATGGAAAAAGCGTCTAGTCGTTCGGATGGGACAATAAACCGAGGGCCCGTGTGCTACAGGCTGTGCACGTTAAAGATCCCTCGACAGTTGGAAATCGAAAAAGAGTAGGCTAATGCCGCTGTCCTGGCAAAATTTCCCTCATTGCACCCTGCATGGTGTTGCCCGTCTTCATTAGCCCACATGGTGTAGAAAGGTAGGACGTAAAACTCCATTCATTTCATTTCATTTTTTTCATTTAACAGTATCTATTTTTTCTGACTCTACTCCAGCCGACAACTGTCAAATATCCACATGAGCATGGAATAGAGGCAGATGTTTCGGATTACTACTTACTCAGTATTTTTTTGTACAAGAGATAAATACTAATATATAAATGAGTTATGAAATCAAGTAAGACGGAAAATTAAAGCTCTATGTACATGTAATATGAAAACTGCGTTAAACTTCGCTGATAACAGATGACCTTTGGGGTCATTTTACATCAAACTTTGATAGAGGACCACCATGTTGGAGGGGTATGACCTTACATATATTGTTTTATAATTCATATTGGATACATCTATAAAATTAACTTGAATTCCCAAACGGTTTCGAGTCCATTAACATCTAACCCTTGAGACATAAGGCCAACAAACCTGTCGTATACATGATAGATTTTCAGAATACACAGGCGGTAATAATGAGGTGAAGGGGCAGTGTCGGGGTCACAGAATTTTCAAAGGGGTATGCTCCCTCAACCCCACAGAATTTATGTGTTCATTTTTGATATTTCAAATACTTTTGATAATTTTATGATCTTTGTTATGTAAATGTTTAAGTTTTAATTTTTCTTAATAGTATTTTTATTTTTTGTATTCAATATTTTTGACATTGTTTAATTTTGTCTTTATGAATCTTAAAAGAATTATAAAAAATTTCTATGATAATTTTGTTATTAAAGGGATTGTAAAGAGGTAGTATTGATATTGTAATAATTTAATAAAATATTATTATTATTATCTAAACTCAAGAATTTTAAAAGCAAAATCACCTTCGGAGTCAATTTGGCTACGAAATGATAACAGTAAAGTGCAAATCTGAGTTAATCCCCTCGCTGATCCGGTGCTAATCCTAGCTTTTAGAGGCATTACATTCCATTCGTAGGTAAAGTCATAACATTTTAGTAAACGATTTCCATTAAATGTAGAGATAAACATAGACTTGTGAAAACGACAGAAGATAACATATCACATATTGCTATCAATTTAAAAATTTCATTTTGAATCTTAAATGTTTTCTTTCAAAAAAGAACATTTAGAAAATTGAAACTTGAAAAGATGCATTCTGAATAAATAATAACGGTTACTTCGGTTATCTTTTCAGAGTGGTGGTGGTGGGGGTTATGTGTGTGTTTGTGTGTGTGGGGGAGGGGGAGGTAGGGGAAGAAGACGGGGGGGAGGGGGGGGGGGGTCATTTGCCCCTAAGTGCTAAAGCCCACGTATGGAATATCTCCAAGCTATCTTTGGAATTCATCTGTTTTCTCAAACGAGCAACGAGCACTGTCTGCCTTACATTAATGTAACCGTTGTTTGAACATCGCCGAAAATATAACGGAGAACTGCACACAAAGAAGAATAAATAAAACAAATATTTTCCTTTTTAAACAGTGCTGTTGTTCAGAACTCAAAAGTCCATTGCTTCCTTAATGAGTTTCTAATACATTAACCCTCGTCAGTTCGTAAAACATAACATTTATTTAAACCCTTGATCTTTTCAAGCAAAACAGACAATCGTTTTTGTCAAAGAAGACAATTGCAACATCAATGCGAACGAGTACGTAACTTTCTTTGAGAGTTGTTCACTGTTGTTGACTCGGCCTGAAAAGTGTTAATTGCTTGCAAGATAAAGGGTTAAACATCATCACAAACAAATTAGAAATGAGATGAATTAACCCTCCACACGCCAAAAAGATGCTTTTCAATATTGTTCCATTGTTTGAGACAACTTGTGCCCCGGAGACATTTTTTTCTAGCTTTTAAAGGCTTAAAGTAGCCTTGGGATATCCGAGTCCGTCATAAAGGGACAAGGATAACGGCAATGTAAATTTAGAAATAAAACTTAACCCAATGATCAAAGTCGGGCAAGTTATATCGAGAGTCAATATTGTGATAGGAAAGTGATATAGTATACTAGGTGCTGAAAGAGTTAAAGAAATAGTCTGGTTTTGAAAGGGTTAATAAGCTCTTCTATCTAGCCCAATACATTTAACGACTAACGGTGAATACGCCAAAGTCAATGTTGTTGTTGAATATGTAACTAATAAAGTGTTGTAAACTAACCCTTAAAAGGCCCTTGACCTGCAATTTTGGGCGAATTAACCCCTTTGTGGCTTGCCGGTTTCCTAATTTGTTAATTTCTAAAAACAAGGTTATATTTTAGTCTGAAATTTTAAATAGGCAAATAAAATTGGTTAATGTCAACTTTTTTTGTTCCTTTTGGAAGAATACAGTGTATTGCTGAAAATGGCTGATATAATTTCAGATAAAATAAAAGAATATTTAAAATTAAGTCCAACTTTTCTGTTCATGATCGAGGCCAACACAGTGCAATGTATACTCATTCCGTACGTAGTTGTGAAACATTCATACATTTTGGAATTGAAACTATTTTCAACTGGAAATCGGTTGATGGTTCATTATATAAAGATTTTATATTAAGTAGTTTACACGCTTCCAAAAATAACACAAACAGATAATCCCACTATAGCCTTTGATTAATGCGATAATCTGCTCTGGACCTGCGACCCCCGACTATCTGTGCCCCGTCTAATCCGATCACCCCTCATTCAAACAAGGCGGCAAACCTTTACATGTGTTTTGATTAACATTTTTTACATAAAAGTACTTCAGTCCCCGAGAGTCTTGTAAATTTTATCTGCAAAACCATCAAGGAACAGCGCCCGTCTATCTAAATTAGAATATTGTTTGATTCAAACAAATTCTAATCCGGATTATCCCTTTTTTAGGTTTGTCATTGTGTTAAACAATGTTTCATTTATTTGTGAAATCTCGAAAGGTTCGAGGCTCTGAATTGGGGTCAACATCACAACATCATTCAAAATTATCTAAGATTTTATCCCTTCCTTAACAATACCAGTACCACACCATCAAATTTATTGGTGTAATAATTTATCGCTCACGCGTAAATGGCGCTTGAGGCAAAATAGAGTGAACGTTTCAGAGGTGTGGGGGTTAGGAGATAGGAATGGGGGGAGGGGGATTCATAGTTATAGGTAGTCTGTTCGAGGCTTGAAGAGTGGAGGTGTAGTCTGCAGAACCAAATTTGGGGTTTCAGATAAACACAAACTTTTCAGGACCTCGACGTTTACACAACATAATGACGTAAAGTGTACCCCACCATTTAGCATTCTGCCCCTGTGAAGTTGACCAAAGGAGCTAGTGTTAAATTTTGGACCATGGCGGGAAATTGACTAAGATCAAAGCAGACGTCATCTTGAATGATGATGAAGAGCTTTTAAGATCGGGTAATAAAATGAAATAAGAGTGTATAGATTGTGTTTGTGATGGGGTTAAGGGTTGAAAAGGGCTGAAATTTAATAAAATTGATCAAATATGAGGAAATTAACAGTTATGTGTGAGAAAGATATCGAGTTTAGGTTTAATAGACTTCATTGAAAGAGAAATTGGTTCGGGTTTGCACCATATTTGCAGATTGTTTTATAAACAAAATTTTAATACATTGTTACATAAAGACCCTATACAAAATTATTCTTTTGAAGCTAAATTGGAGGATTAAAAAATTTTGTTTTTAGCAGACGACAGCTTTTAAAGGGCTAACTAACTAATAAATAGTGTAGCCTAATCCGTGTCAGGATACAGAGAGCACATAAGAGAACGACTGTCAGAATTCCGTATCTTGGTTGCCCAAATAAGCTCACCTCATTTCATTATTATAGAAAGTGTTGATACCTGAGAAGGTAGCAATAATGTTCAGTTGTGTAACGTCTATATACACTATATATTCTCCATTATAAAACTACTCATACTAACCAATTGTAAGTATGTATCATACCCCTCCCCAAAAAAAATTCAAAAATACCTCCAAGGGGCTAATTACCTCCAAGTAAACACTGATCTTATGGGAGAAGATAAATCTACACCAGAATTATTGGATGAAGGAAAATCTTAACACATGTTGGGAAAACAGATAAATTCTTCTGCATTTAGAGAGAAAGAGGTAACAGGACACATCATGCATGATGGAGTACCATTTCACAGTTGGTATTTTTATCAAAATAGAAAACAGGAAACATATCTTGAAATTTTTTATTGATTATGATGTGAAAAATAAATAATATGAAATATATTAACATCTGAGGCTGATAGACAAAATATTATAAATTTGATTAAAATTATATGGCTTGATTTGATAATTTCACTATTAGCATCATGGTATTGCATTATGCACTTTTTACTCTGGAAAAATCAATCTTTGTAAAATATAGTTGTTTCTTTGTTTCTTTTCTATCTAAACCTTTAACTTGCACCTTGTTTGATCATGAATCATTACTTTATGACCAACCAGCACTTTTTTAGAGTGTACGTTCTCATCACCATCTAACAATAGTTTTGACTTCAGCGAAAATGTTCAGAGAAAATGAAGGTATACATGAATTATTAAAAAATTAATTTAACAAAATATCAATATTCTGTACATTTTTGTACTAGCACTTTATAAATAACATAAAACACATTTAACAATTCAAACACAACTCAAATATTTTTTATGCATACAGTTTTTTGACATTTTTGCATAGACAATTCACACAAATGCAGATTCATATCACATACACACATTTTGTCATCACACATACAAACAAGGATATTTTGTTACACACATACACGCAACAAGACAACATTCATATTAAGAAGCACATGTTAATGTCACGCATAACAATTCATCATCACATTCATAAACACATGCTAACAAGTCACAAATTATAGCACATACCCATACAAACATGCATACATAGCACATAATGGCACATACATTCATACCATACAGAAACACAAAAGACAGTATTCATCATAACATAGAGCACATAACTGACACAAGGACAAGTACAAGAGTCACTGTACTGTAATGAGTCAAAGTCAATCCACTATGACTCATTGCCTGAGAGTTTAATTCTTCTGATGTAGCTGTGGTCAGAGAACGTCCGGGCTGAGTTTTCAAATGAACACATTGCTCGACTTTTATATTCTTATTGAGAAAGACTGGATATACACAGATAAAATACTCAGAGTTGGGCGTTAGGTCTGTTAACACTGTCTCTGTTTTATAAGGCGGGAGAAATTCTTCGTGTCCAGGTGGTTTTGCAGAGCAGTTATTTCGACTCACACACTGCACAAGTATTCTCCAATAAATTTGAGAACCTTTCAGATAAGGCCACGTCAGACGCGCTGCAGATTCATTTCGCTCCTGAGCTGACATGTTTAAAATCACATTAAGTTCTACTTTTTGATGTTCAAATGTAAATTCTGAAAATTTTTCCAAATTGTTATGATGTAAATACAGAGTATTTAATTGAGGTCCTTTCAACATGGAGTTGGTCACTTTTGTTAGTTTGTTATTTGACATTGTTAACTCTTCCAATTTGACCAGCTGCTGGAACGAACCTTTGTAGATATTTTTAATCGAATTATTATCCAAAGTCAAGGTCAAGAGATTTTTCATTCCACGAAACATCCCTGTGTTCACTTCGGTTAAGAAATTATTTTCTAAGTTGAGATAGTAAACCGTTTCACGGAAGCTGTCAAATGCACCAGTTTTAATTTCTTGTAGATTATTGAAACTTAAATCCAAATGTGCAAGTTTTCGCATATTTGCAAACATGTTGCGGTCGATTTTTAGTAAGTCATTCCCTGAAAGATTGAGTTTCAGTAAGGAAAGTCCGAAGAAGGCACTTTCTGATATGGAGGTGATCTGATTTTCGGATAAATCCAGCGTTGCTAAGCGTCTAACTGTTGAAACCACATGGAATGGTAGATGAAATACTGAATTATGTGATAGACTAATGGTACTGATTGTTTCTCGAAACTGGCAGGATGCTAAAAAGTCTATATTTTCAATTTGGTTATGACTTAGATCTAACTGACGAATGGCCACTTGTTTATCGAATGATTTCGCATCAACATTTTGAAGCTTATTATGGTTTAAGCGTAAATCCCACAATTCAGTTAATGGCAAAAAACTTTCCTCTGCAATCGTGGAAATGTCATTATGTGACAAGTCTAAGAAATGAAGATCATCCAGACCTTCAAACATGTGACTAGAAATGTTATCAAGTTTGTTTTCTTGCAAATACAACTGTTGAAGTATATCCAAACTGGAAAAAGTCTTGCCTTCGATATTCTTAATATTATTGGCTGCCAAATTTAAAGTTTTCACATTCACAAGGCCTTTAAATGTACCCTCCTTTAACTGTGTCACAAAATTTCTTTGTAAGTTTAAATCACGGAGTTTTCGCTGCGATTGAAAGGCACCTTGTTCCACATTCACAATCCAGTTGTCTGAGAGATTCAAATATTCCAAATTTGGCAGATGAAAAAAAAAGTTGTCAGAAATGTTTACAATTTGATTGGATCCCAGGTCCAGAAGTCTGACATCTGAAGGCATAGTGTCCATAATTTGACGAAGCTGATAGTCATTGATGGAAGCATGTTTACAATACACAAAATAATCCGAATTACACTGGCACTTTTCAGGGCAGGAAGCCATAACCATGGAGACAGATCCAAAAATTCCAATCATCCACACCAGGGTCAAGCTGTTTACTGCATCTTCCATTTCAACTCAACTGAAAATAAATAAACAAATAAATCAAAAATAAATTTGAGATGACAAGAGATTGACCAGGATTTAAGTAAAAATAAGTTAAGAAGGGTGAAAGTCATTTCCATTATAACCATTGATAAACTCACAGAATACAAACAACCACAGTGAAATATGTCCTTGATAAGGAAATAAGATAAGTGCGAATAGGTGTCCATATATAAACAAATCCAACCTGTTCCGTTTGATAACAGCTAAAGTTTGTCCTAAATACTGTTCACATGAGCAACATGATCAATAACTATTAGTTTACTATTTCAATATCAGTAGACTGACTGAGGTTCACTGTTACCCATTGACTATTTATAATCACATCCCTCAAACCGTGACATACAACAAATAAACATTTCCTCCCTCAGTGACAGACAGCATAGACTCCTCCCACTCAGACACACCCTTTTTGACACTTGCACCTTCAAGGCTAGTCGGTTTTGTTTAAGTGAAAGAAGTCTACAAAACTTAGACCACACCCATTTTTGACATAAATACCTTATGTCATTCAAGTGAGATGAGTGTCATTAGCTCCACCTATAACCATTTAGGACATGACCTTAACTTCATTTGTCATTAAGATCTTTTCATCATTTAAGCCACACCCCTTTTCTCACCTGTCAGGTAAAGGTCAAATGAGATTTTTTCTCATTGGCCATCCATCACAAGGTCATTTTTTTTAAGTTGTGAGACAGGTACATGGTCAAGCATACAGTTTATCTTAGTAAAATATACTTTCAAAATATCCATTTGACAAGTCCATTGCAAGATTTTGATCATAACTAATTAAACTGATAATATCATTTTCTCTACATTATTGTAATGAAATGTTTTAAATCACTTAATCCAGGATTAGTAATTACTGTTGTTTTTATTTGATTGGTTTCTGGCAGTGGATTAACCCCTACAATTGGCCATTAACTTAATCTTGACTCAATAGCCATCAGAGTTACAGTGTTGTCTACTGGTAGTTTAGTAAGAGATGTATTTAAATACACTAAAGTGAAAGATTTTGAAGGGCTGCAACTTGAAAATCTGTCTGGGGCCAAGTCTAATAATTTTGTTTTGACCTGGATTAAGGAATCCATGTTTTGGTAAGGTTGTCATCACATGAGCTTACTGTCCTTATGAAAAGATAGCTTTTAATCTATGAATAATCTTCAGTAAAATATATCCTGTTTAAATTGAAATAGTTTTCTTGTTGAAATCCATAGTCTCTACTTGTGACCTAGGCCAGTGCTTCTATAGGAGAGTATCTTCTATAACACCTATAACTACAATTCAGATTTGTTAATAATCTGGTGACCATGAATAAGTCATATATTCCAGTCAACCTAGCTGTAGATGGATTCTGAATAAGTCATCTTTCCTCATTATTCATGTCATCCTAGCTGTAAATGGGTACTGATTTAGACAGCTTTACCCAGCTCATTATTCCAGTCCAACAAGCTGTAAATCTTACATCTTTCTTTATTATTTTAGTCAATCCAGTTGTAAATGGGTGTGGAAGTCATCTCTCCTCATTATTCAAGATTGCTTACCTGTAAATGGTTACTGAAAAAGTCATCTTATATCATTATTTCAGTCCATAAGTGATTAAGTTATAAGTCAGACATTTTTGTAGTTTGCTGTAAATGGCTACTAAAAAAGTCCTCTTTCCACATAATTCCAGTTGAGGCAGCTTGAAAAACCCTCCTGAAAAAGCCCCTTTTTCAAATGTTTATGTTTTTAAGATGTGCTTCAATATCTTCCTTTTCTTCCTTGTTTGAAGATATATTATATACATTAGAGTATTATATTAAGTGGCATTCACACAATAATAATCATCAGTTGTGTATGTTTGCGAATAAGAATAGTAGTCATAAGATTCAAACACAACTCTCATGCAACTGAGTTAGATAAACAAATAATCAAAAAATGCAAAACCATTGCTTCAGGGAGTTAATGAAAGGGGATGTAATCTACCATGGACAAATTTTTAATTTGATTGTCATTCTGGGTATTTAGACTGTTAGGTACAACTGTGTGACATAATCTATCTATCCAGAAACTCTCCCTTTGTAATGGCTTTAAGTGTGGTTTGGTTGTAGATACAGAAATGCACTTTAAAGAGACAGGTTTGCCAACACACAAGTCAACACCCAAAAATTTGCGATTTTGTCCCTTTAAGACTTAAATGTAGCTGATATACAATAACTGTAGGAATGTGTATAGTAATAATAACTATCATATTTCACAATGCATAATCCCTTTATCATTACATTATAGTGATACTGAACCTATATCAACATCATAGTAAATAAGTTCGTTGATGGGGATGAATGAATTGATGAAAAACAATAGATGGCTTACTGAATGAATAGGCCTAGTGGGCCTATATCAACAATCATAATAATTTAGGAAATGAAATGAAATGAATGGAGTTTTACGTCCTACTTTTCTGCACCATGTGGGCTAAAATAATTTAGGATCGATAGATTGGAATTAAAGGAAGTAATAGAAAAATATATGGATGAATGAATGTATCAACATCTTAAAAATCGAGAATCCATAGATGACGGATGAATGAATTGATGGATGGGAAAAAATAGATGAATGAATGAATACATGAGGATGATTAAAAATCCATCCAAAGCATAATGCTTGATTTGGTATAAACAAGTTCTCGTCCAATTACCTAGATCACCTCTTATGAACCCAGCAACCGTTTTGGCTATAACATCCTCAACAGGATAGTTTGTTTCAGAAATGTAGGTTAATTTTTCACTTGAGGACTTTATGGAATAACAGATAGTATGGAGAAAGGGAAAAGAACTGAAAAATAAAACTGGCAAATCAAGAGTAAAGTGGTATCCATTTATTTCCCATGAAGTAGGCTAATATTGTCAAATGATTTCTGTAAGTTAGGGACCTAGTTAGGTTTACTGTTACTTAAACAATTTGAGTGTAACCCAATATTTAGGCACACCTGTTAAGTCACTGGCTTGATTTACTAATCTTAGGCGACACCAATTTATAAACTTGGATTACGGGCCCGCCGACCTGCTTTTTTGACGAATCCCAATAAAAATGAAAAAATCTATTTTTTTTTATTCTTACTGTGTCCGCCAATGTAAAAATTTCAACACGAAATCCTAAAGGGACGTAACCCGGTTGATAAGTTGTACTCGCTTAGCGAAAGCGTTCACTGTTGAATGGTCAGTCAGTGTTAATGAGACAAAAGGCTAGTTCCACAATGTTTTTGATAACGGTACTACAAAGCAAGTACGACTATGAAAATGAGGTGCCTGCAAATTTCTAAAATAAATCTTGAACCGAAGCTATTTTCATTCGAAAGATAAATTGGTTTGTAATATGTTGATTGTTGGCTAGATAGTTTTAAAATTTGTTGTATTATGAGATTAGTTCTGGAAATGTGGAAAAGCCTTTCAAAAAATAAAATAAACCAACAACACATGATTTGTCATTTGGTTCGTTCCAGTCTGCAAATTTTGTAAAAATTCTCTCGTCGGCCATTATTCAATTGTTGTGATGAAAATACATCTATGTGAAAATGTGAGAAAATGAGCGTTGAACTCGATGTTTATATCAACGTCTCCATATGTACCGAGGGCCGTGTCACAAAACGAACTATAGTGCGTGCCTCTGATGACGAAAATGTTGGTAATTTGTTGACGCGCTCCATAAGGTTTAATCTGGTGTTTGTTTGTTTGTTTCCAAAGGATATAAATAAAGTTTTAAATACATTCCTTTTTCGTCTTCTTGAAATGCAGATTTTTTTTTTTTTTATTTTTATCCCCCCCTGCTCCCTGCTTTTTTCAAAAGTTTTGCCCGTAATTCAACTAATTAAATTGGTGTGGCCTTAGATGATTCATCATACCTTTGATCTTAATCACAATATTGAGATAGCATCATTCCAAATTAAAAGTTAAAGGGACAGAATCACCATCAGTCGACCAATTGTTCTTTAGTCTTAGAAATAGGAATTTTTTAGTTTAATCTGTAATAAATTAAAATCCATATATTTCTAAAGTTATACATTCAAGACTAAAATTCAATAAGGTGTAGAACAGTAAAACTCCATTTCAATTCATTAAACAAGAGTATAAGTCAAACTATTTGATGACCTTCATAGTGAGCTTGAATAGTGAAATATACCTGTGTTACTAGGATTCTCTTTAGAGGTCATTGTAAACAATAGTTAGGAATTAGCAATACCTCTCTGAATGGGGGCTGTTTAATCTTAAAATTTCTTATTCAAATAAACCAACTCGTTTTTTTTTATCAAAATATTTAAAAAATAAACATGTCTGACTTTCAACTCTGTAGAAGGTCGCAATGGTGACCCACAAAATTACCTTCTGAATAATATTACATCAAGTTTAGAATTTTATTTAAATATTATTTCATAATTTTTTCAATAAAACTTAAAAGAAAGATCAACACTTTTATGTGACAGATTCGCCATTTTTCAGGGGTTGATTGACTGAATATATGTCAATAGTCTTCAGTAGCCCTAAAATTGTACTAAATTCACATAATTCCTTCAAAAACACGTCAAATTAGGAGTCCTAAAAAAAAAAAGATGACTTGTCTTTTTAACTTTTAAACGCTGATTATTCTGGACACACAGGCTCAAATTTTCAAATTTAAACAGTTAGCTGTGAACAATAGCTGAGTCTAAGATATGATTAGTCAAACGAATGGCGATTCTGTCCCTTTAACTAAAATAAGCGTGTGAGCTGATTTCAGGAAATAATGTGTTCAGAGTTACAGTTGTGACTGATATAGTTGTGAGATCATTCTATTGAACACAAATCCTTTGGGGCAGTCTGATTCTTTAAGTAAATTGAAAAATTTTGGGCTCAAATTATGATACTTATACACCAAAATCTAGATAAATGTGTCCATTAAGTTTTTTCTTACATGATCTTGATGTTAATTTTATTTCAATGATCAAGTATATGACAAACATAAAAAAAACATCAATATAGGTGTGAACAATCAGGTAAACAAATTAAAATTGAGAATAAATCTACTTACTTCAGCTACTAATAATCCAAATTATCATAGTTCAGGATATCAGATCTTTATTCTTAATTATCGACCACTGAAAATCTGAAAAAAACAGTCCACTAATATATTTCAAAATATTGTAGATAGTATGTCACTAAAACTAAGCATTTTCGATTGTGATGTCATAGAACGCTTCCTTTTCGTGGAATAGCAAGACCCACAGACGTCTGAAAATTAGAATGGTTCAAATCGATTCCATCTATGTCCGCACAACACATTAAAAGTTTAGAAAACCTCTTTACAATCCTCTTAATATAATACCCAGCACAATTTCTAGAAGCCATTTCATACGTCAATTTATAACAGAATTCAAAAAGTAAAAAAAAAATTCAGAGAAAACTAATGCTATCACTTTCAAACACTAGGTATAATTTTGAGAATAGTCCACTTTATATTGAAATATTTTAGATATGTTTTAGAGTTAACATTTCCTCAATAACACACAAGAAACATAATTTTTGAATTAATCTCTAAATTTTATTATCTTTCCGATTTCTAAAATTCACAAAAGCACAAGAATTTCCTTTGAGAATTCAAGCCAGAGCAATCACTTTTAAACACAACCTATTTTGTATATATTTGTGAATAGTCCACTTTATATTGGAATGTTTTTGATGTTGCTGGGCATCCTTTTAATTCTCTTCTTTATAAAAACATCATGTCCATTTAAACTCTGGTGAGAAATTGTTCAGATAGTATTTAAACCACTTCTTTTGCCGTCTGCTAGTCCATTTGACCTCAAGGTCAAGTGCAGGACTGAATTTTAAGAAAGTCAAGTCCAGAGACTGTGAGCTGAATTTAGTTTTTATATTCTATGAAGGATCCTAATTGTTTGCGTATGTAAATCAAAGGAGAATAATGGGCCATTTCACTCTCAAAATTGACAAGGAATATCTGAGCCACACTTGAAAATTGTATAGCCACGAAACAAGAATCCTGATCAACTGTAAAAAATGGTTGACAGGTAAATTGAAACTACTTGAAATGAAGTCTAAAATGAAATAAAAACCTGGGTTACAACAAAATCTGAGCAAGCATGGATATATCCAAGACATTAAATCAAGTGGAGAGAGCTATCAGGTGTCTTGAACAAGAAACACATGACATGTGTGATTAGAATTATAAGGAGAAATCTTCAGCCATAACAAATATACCAAATAAACAAAGGAACTCAGTGAATTGGCTGCCAATTTGAAACATAATATCCAAATTAAATTATAAGTAATGTAGACTCTCTGAAATGGAGGTCAATTTGATAAACAGTATTACCATTATTATCTCTGAAAAAGTCTCTAAGAGATGCCAATTTTTGAATAAAAACATTAACAGCTATGTGCCAAAGGCAAATATGAAATAAACATTATGGACGATGTGGACTCTCCAAAAGGAATGTAAAATATCAGAGATCAAACTAAATAAAAGTAAGTGAACTCACTGAATATGAGTGACAAATCATCAGTAGAGGGTGACTCTTCCAAAGGTCAAAGGCAGTGTACAAAGTATGTGAACTCTATGAAGAGGAGTGAAAAAATCTTCAATGGAGGTTGATTGTTCCAAAGGTCAAAGGAAGTGTACAAAGTATGTGAACTCAATGAAGAGGAGTGAAAAAATCTTCAATGGAGGTTGACTGTTCCAAAGGTCAAAGGAAGTGTACAAAGTATGTGAACTCAATGAAGAGGAGTGAAAAAATCTTCAATGGAGGTTGACTGTTCCAAAGGTCAAAGGAAGTGTTCAAAGTAAGTGAACTAAATGAAGTGGTGTGAAAAAATCTTCAATGGAGGTTGACTGTTCCAAAGGTCAAAGGAAGTGTTCAAAGTAAGTGAACTAAATGAAGTGGTGTGAAAAAATCTTCAATGGAGGTTGACTGTTCCAAAGGTCAAAGGAAGTGTTCAAAGTAAGTGAACTAAATGAAGTGGTGTGAAAAAATCTTCAATGGAGGTTGACTGTTCCAAAGGTCAAAGGAAGTGTACAAAGTAAGTGAACTAAATGAATAGGAGTGAAAAATCTTCAATAGAGGTTGACTGTTCCAGTGAACTCAATGAAGTGGTGTGAAAAAATCTTCAATGGAGGTTGACTGTTCCAAAGGTCAAAAGAAGTGTACAATACTGTACAAAGTAAGTGAACTCAATGAAGTGGTGTGAAAAAATCTTCAATGGAGGTTGACTGTTCCAAAGGTCAAAGGAAGTGTTCAAAGTAAGTGAACCAACTGAATAGGGGCAAAGAATCAACAAACTTTACCAACGATGAACATAAGCCAGTATGGAAACTGCAAGGTGTTAATGACAGCCTACAGTGATGAGAAACTGTTGACCACATGTTATCACTTAACACTTGTTATCCCAACTCTAATTGGTTATACAATATTTATTGAAGACTGTATTGTGTTGTATTGAAGATACATTAACACAAGTGGTGTGGAAGGGATTAAAATATAAGCAATCAAATTAGATTACAATCTTTTTTGTTTTCAGATATTTTTAGTCTACATTGTATCTAAGAAATTTTCTACCAAAGGCCGGCCCAAATGCTGTTATTAATTTCATGATAGCATAAGGAATTGTGGGATAGCGAAACCTAGACAGGCGGTCATATTCCTCTTCTAGTTTTGATATCTCACAATTCCATATTTTATCCAAAAATTGGTAAAATTGATTCTACTCTTAACACAAACAATTGGTGGAAAACATGTTTGTTTACCATGGAGACTAAACATTTCAGAAAACAAAACAAATTTGAATTAGATTGGGGAAAAGATAAATTTGAATACTATTGACCAATCAGGTTGCATTGTATCATCAGCTGCTCATCAACTAACAAAACTGTCAACACTTCCTGTTATTACCTATGTAATTCAGACAGACGGCAAATTTTTGATGAAGGCTGTAATTGTTCCAAGTCAGATTTTTATTCTGAAATTGAAAATGATTGCTGATATTCAGATTCAGAAACTATTAAAGAATAGAAAGAAACAACTAGAATATATTTTACAAGGATAATAAATTTAATTCACAATGACATTCTGTTCCTTGGCCAAACCTTTTGGCATTGATCTTTACTGGTTCATGTAAAGAACATCAATGCCATTCTAAACCACAAGATAGCAGACTGCCTTCAAACAACATTTTATTTCAATGACCATTATCCCCCATTGTATTTTAAATCTTTTTCATGCTTTCTACACCTTCATTTCTAGCATTGTTTTCTCACACTTTCTGTTCTCAGTAGACCTCCCAAATGGTCAATCTGGACACTGACGGTCATTTTAAATCAAGGGTTATGGCTGAACAGCTGTCTCCAATGTTTCTCCTGACCTTAAAACCAACAGTTTGGAGAGGTCTTGAGCAACTGAGGTGTTTTGATACAAAACAAACCATTAGGAGATATTTCTATATTTCTGTACAATTGAAAACCAGATTTCACTTTTAAATATCAAATGTCATGTTGCATGGTTTTTGTTTTCAACCTGACTTATAAAGTGAGATTTCACATAAACTCATAGCTTTCTTGTTTAGATAATATTTTATTGATTATTTTTTACTTGAATTGGAATATCAGCTTCAAAATAGTATAAAGAAAAGAAAGGATCATTTAATAGCTGACATAACTAACCATAATATATTATAACAGTAAGTTCTATAGGCTACAATTTGGAGTCAAAATAGTTAGTTCCCAATTATCCAATAGTGTTTAGTAAAATTGATAAAATAACGTTCAGTACTCATTGACAATGTATTTTAGTATCAAATGTAAAGATTTAAATGGAATATTTCCTAATTGATTACCATATTGGGTTAAACAATAATATCTGAATCAAAACACTTGACCTAAAAGAATTGGTTTTAAAGATATAATTGACATTGCTAAACCCAACTTCACACAAGATTAAAAGGGTTGTAAGGAACATTTCCTAAATGATATATAAAGAGTAAATACAAAGATTTGTATTTATTTATGAGTCACATAGTACAGATTTGTAAAATAAATGTGAAATTTCTTAATTGGTACACAAAGAGCTAAAATAACAATCAGTATCAATAAACCAAACTTAACCGGAAAAAGTTTGAAAAAATTAGTCTTCAAAGAGTTAAAATGGCTAGACTATAGCACAGATTTTCAGTGTTAAATGGAACATTTCCTAATTGGTTTTCAAAGAGTTAATGCAATAATTGACATAACTAAACATAATTGAACAGAGTGATCTTACACTATTATTTAATCAAAGATCAAAGAATATCCATTAAAAATTAATAAAAAAGCAAAGTCTAGACGGACAATTTTCTTCCTAATTTTAAGAAAAATAGAATTATTTACCTACTTTGAAGTTATTTTGTTTTAGCAAGTTCCATAAACTATATGAAAGAAAACAGTATTATATAGATTTTTATCATCTATTGGTGAAAATTGGAGTATAAATTATTAAACAAAGTTAAATTCTTTTATCCCAAAATATCCCTTTAATTCAAGGTACAGAAATTGTCAAATATCTCACCTTCTAACATTATAGAAAACAACAGATATAGAGAGAGAAACATTTAGAAATACCTTTAAATCCAATTTCTAATAATTATTCCTCAAATTCCACATCCAAATAAACACTTTATTTGGAATAACCATGAAGGATATAAATATAAAAATACATAAATAGAGCACATTAAAACACAAGGCTACAAATGTGCTCCTTGTCTTCTACCATTGTTAAGTCGAAATCCTTGTTAATCCAAATTTGTAATGATTTGAAATGTTTCTAAATATTCAACATCTAAGTTTTAACAAGTAAAATAAAATATCCAAAGTAATTATCTATGAATAAACTTAAATATCATGTATATAGAAAACATACAGGCTACAACTAGCCCCCTTGTGTATTTCCTTTGACAAACAAACATAAAACCTACTCATCTAGAAATTACAACCCTTTAAAGAGATCTTCTTACATCTTGTACTATTCATGTACCAGGCTATTTTAAAACATTATGCATTGCATAACAAATATTAAGGTGCTCTCACACTAAAGTGATTAGCCTACCAATTGTGTTTGGTTACGAATAATGAAAGTGGTTGCATGAGAGTTGTGTTCTAAACTTATGACTGCTATTCTTATTCGAAACCTGGTGATCGCTATGGTGGGGGGGGGGCTTTAAAAATGAAAATGAGTTTCCGATGAGGTTGTTTACTGGAGTTTTCCACCCTACTGATTTGTACATTATAGAGCTAACAAAGTGAAATGCAGTTTTTATCCTAATTTTCTGTACATTATTGAGCTAATGAAATAAAGTTAAATAAAATGAAAATATTTTATATTCACATCATACTTTTATATAACCTACCCATTCTGCATATAACTGAAATCTTAAGGCTAATAAAAATAAAATCATACTGCATATTATTATCATATTAATGTAATGAAATGAAATATTACATTACAGTGAAATACAGTTGGATAAAACTACAGAGCATTCCACTTTAAGAAAATAAAGGCCCAATTGCAATAAAACATAGCGTAGGGTTTACACAACATTTTATTTTATTATTATGTACTAAAACTGACTGAATAAATATAGCCATTAACTGTTGACTTTCAAATTCCATCTCTTATCAATAAATTCATCATAATTTACAGCCTTAGATATTTCACCATTTCAGGGACAACTGCAATATCAAATTTCATAGCTTGAAATCACCCAGTTTTTAGCACTTGGCAATAAATATCAATACTTTGGAACAGTGGAACATTTGACAAAACTTTCATTCAATATTTTTATCAGCTTCTTCCAAATTGTCAAAGCTTAAATTAAACAATTATAATAGGCCATGGCTATTCTCAAGATGACAGTACAACATAAGACCATCCCTAACTAAGCTTTAAAAGTCACTTAATAACATCCAAAATGGCTTCATAATCAAGAAAAAAAACTAGTGGAGAGTCGAATAAATAATACATTGCCCATGCACAACATAAATTAAGTTCTCCCTTTGGCTGCTAACAGCAGTATGGAAAAGATGGAAAACAAAGACAATACATGTAGTGACGGTGCAATATGGCCAGTGTGATTATGAAACCTGCAATCACAAAATTATGAAATCTTCCATCGACATTTAATTGGCATTTCAAAGAGCATTTTCAACTCATAAGCACAGAAGAAGATTTGTAAAGTTATGCATGAAAAACTATTGACAAAAAATAAACTATGAGTTAAGGCTTTTTTGTCTGTAAATTTTTATGACTTTTAGATGACAGTAAAATTTAACACTCTGTTGATAAACACTGTAAAAATATAATAAATCACCTCAAAGCACCAACAGGAGTGTGGATAGGATTTAATTTGCCAGTCATGTCTGGCTCAAAATGAATATGGAGTGGAAAATTAGTTTTACATTTTACATTTCTGTACTCCTGATGAAAATGGGCTACTGTAGATGTGCATCACTACCTTTTGCTTTCCTGAGACTATGAGGAATGTGTGTAGCACAGTTGGTTAGAGTGTTGGAATATATACACGACATACAAAAAATGCTGGTTATGAGCTCAAATCTCTGTAAGTATAGAAATCTTGAATAAGTCTTCTTTCCTCATTACCCGTATACCAGTTGACCAAAGGTACTATGCGTGCACTTAATAACACCTTTCACAGGCACTTTCTTTAAGCCTGACAAATTTTTAACAGAATTTGCATTCTAGATTTATTACATTGATAGAAAGAGCATGATAAAAAGCGATAAGCATCAATGAGTAGGGGGCTACGTGCAATCGACGACATATTAAATTCTATGGGACAACAATTTAATACTGTCTGCATTGAACCGTGGGAAGTCTTTATGTCTATACTTTAATATAATACCTAATGTTCAGGTAAACGCTTCATTTCAAAGTAGTGTGACTGCGTGGTTGTATTATTCAGCAGGTGAAAACTCAACACATGGTGATTCAAAAAAGCATTGGCCATAGCATGAGAATTTGTTTTGCAGTCCTGTTCCATTACATTTGTTAGAATTTTACTGATTATCTATAAAGGGATTTCCATAATTCTAATTTCCCGTCAGATGTCTGTCATTCTTGCAATTCCACTTAAGCATTTAATGACATCACTATTGCAATGTTACCAATACCCTCACAACCATTACCAAAATGACATTATAAAACGCCTTATTTGTGAAAAGTGCAATAATCAGACTTCGGATTGAAAGTTTGAATGGTGAAAAATTGATCCAACCAGTGTCCCCAATGCTCATAAAAAGTTTAGACAACCTCTTTACGATCCCTTTAAGTGAAATGAAATCTGAACTCTTTGGGTTGTTGAAAAAAATAATCAATGCAGATTGGAAAAAAGACCAAAAATTTTCAATAATATTGTCTAGTTTACCACGATACTATTTTCCAAAAACTACCTTTAAAGAAAACATAAGAATTAAGAACAGATAGGTTTATATTTTGAAGAATAACTTGGGTCCTTGTCAAATCCTCTTGGTATTGATCTTTTCCAGATTATATCTTCCTATTTACAGCTTCATAGACTGAAAAATCCCTAAAAATCATCAAGTCTTTTCACTTATACATCAAAGGGATATGATCATTGTTTTACTAATCCCAACCAAACCCCATAGAGAGTTCACATTAGTATAGTACAAAAATATCAATTTTACACATTTGTTAAAAATTTAATCATCATAAAATTTTAAAAGTTGACACAAAGGCCATTAAAATATAACTTTCAGTTTTAATTGTCTACCTAAAACTAGGATTAAGGTAAATTAACCGATTCAACCATTTTTCATTTTTAACAAATTTTTAAATCCAGGTCGAGTGTGAAATATATTAAAATGTTCAACAAAATCAGTCGAGCAAACTAATAAGTTAATCCTACAATATTGTCCCAATATATTTTTTTATCCCCAAAACCTTAAGTATTTAGAAAGAAATGATATTAGGTGATCTTAAAGAATACTTTCCGCAAGATATCCTACTGGGTTTTACGTCATAAATATCCGTAGTTGAAAACGCCATTGGCACTAAATTCCAACAAGAAACATTCAACTTTGTGGTTACTCTACTTTCAGAACGTTAAAGCAATCTAAAAATAGGTCTTTAAGAGAGTCTACACAGTTAAACCTAGATATCTTAAAGCTTTGATTAGACATAACTGGCAAATTCTGCCATATCAGTTGCCCTGGTTAAAAAACTATATAAAATTTTGATCAATACTTTTAAATTCAGACGATTCTATACACTTATCAACCTGTTATACAAATATTGTAAGAGTCACGCTAAGAAATAAATCATGTCTTAAAGATGAATATGGATTTTGAATTGGGAAGTCACAATAAAAGAAAAGAAATTGAACATTGAATTACTAAATCACCATATTTGTTGTATTTTGAAAAAGAATCTCTTCACGCAGTTCATGTTAGATGTGAATTCCATTATATAAAATATTACGATCTAGGCGTGGGAATCACTTTGACTATCACAAACATTTTTGACACTTTTATTTATGCGATTTGATGATCAAAATATTGCAAAAATATCATCAATAGCTTTTGAATGATAATTCACAAATTTCAACGCTACTCAAAACTGGCATATGAACCAAAATTTAAATAATAAAACTTTTCTCAGTTTTTCAAAAAAGTGTGAATACAATGAATCAAAACATCTACTTTTACAAGGATAAAAACTTAGGTTGACATTTCTACCAACATGTCCTTGGCCAAAGCTCTTGGCATTGATCTTTTTACCCAATTACAGCTGGGTTGACTGGAGTTATGAGTGAAGATGACATATTCAAGGTCATTGGGCTTTCATACAATCGAGATTAAAACTCACAGCCACAATAACAAGACGTCAAGAAACAAAGCTCTAATTGACTCATCTTTACAATGGTCAAGGTATTACGAACTTCGTACTTTCTTTCATCACAGAATGCAGCAATTTGATTGGATTGTATGCAAGCAAATACAGCCAATTAAAACCCTCTACAGAAAAACTGTAATCATTATGGCTTTGCGTCCTATCCAATCAAATCGCTTCATTTACAAAATTTCATCATACAAGGAAGATAACTATTACTAAGTTTGTAATACCTTGACCATTGTGTAGACGTAACCGACTGTTCTATAGACTGTTCTATAGAACCTCACATTAATGCCGACCCCACTCTCTATCAGCTAACCATCTGACCAATGTCCATACTGTTGCTGTCTATAAAGATTTCAAGTCCTCTGTCAACAAGTTACCATCTTGACTGATATTGTGTTGGGCTTAAAACCTCTTCAATTATTATATATGTTCACCCTTCTGTCAAACCCACATAGGCTACACCAACATAACTGCTTGATTTACAAAAGTTTCAATGAAATGGAATTTTACATCCAGTTTTTCTGTCCCTGATAGAGCTGTGGCAATGTCATACAGAGTGCAAATGACTGAAATTTGCCCTTTTTCAGTGGCCATCTCCTCTGTATTGTGAACATTCTGTGGTATGTGAGACCTGAGTTCATTGCTCTCTTTGATATCAGAGACACTGGGCAAAAATGAAATGAACTGAATGGATTTCAGGGAAGGGAGGGTTTGATTCTTCCAAATGCACAGTCTGTAGCACACAGGGCCTCGATTTTTTATCCTATCTTCAGGTCTCACTCACAGAGCCAACAATTAAATATACCCCACAATTAGAATTGGTAAAATAAAATTTATGAAGCAAAATAATTTTCAATGAATCCTATTGGTCAAGAAATGGCCTTAAATAGTCAATATCAGTGAAGAAAAACCTCAACCTTTTTATCAAGGGATAGTGTTGTCTAATGCTCAGTTCACACCAACGGCGCTTTGATGGCGCTTTAAAGCGGCATACAAAGCGGTACCAAAGTGTAACAAAGCTCGACTAAAGCGCCAGGGTCGTAATAGTTCGTTGGAAAGCTTTGAGCAAAGCTGGATATTTGGCAAGAGCGCCAAAAAATTGTAAACTTTTAAAAAATTTTGGGCGCTCTGTCACAAATTGATTAAAGCGCCGAGAACGTATCAAAGCTTAACAAAGCGTAACAAAGTTCAGCAAAGCTTGACTCAAAGCGTAGGAAAGCTTAACAGAGCTTTATTCAAAGCGGGGACCCCAGTTTTCACGGTCTGTCACCACTTGATCAAAAGCGGCATGAAATCGGCCATTTCGAAATTTCCCAATGCGTAACAGAGCTTAACAATGCATAACAGAGCTTGATAATCGTATCAGAGCGTGATTTAAAGCGTCATAACCGCATCAAAGCTTAATAAAGCTTATCAAAGCGTGATTTAAAGCGTAACAAGGCCTCACCAAATCGGGAAATTATTCGTCCCCAAAGCATAACCAATTCGTATCAGAGCTTATCAGAGCGTAACATTACTTAGGAGATCGTGATATTTTTGAAAAGTAAACAAAAAATGATGGCACTTTGCTCGCCGATTTAAAGCGCGGCATGCGCCGTTGATGTGAACTAGTCATAACTAATACTACCTTGATGAATCATAAACATAAGTGTCACCTCACTAAAATTTGTTTGGCCTCAAATAAACAACTTTCAAATTACTAGCCATATGTCAAACTAGTTATCAAATAAATCCACCATTTTGATTGTAATTCTTCAATAGATTTTTCATACTTACATATTTGATCTCTTCATTATAGTGTTTGTATCATCAGCTGCCATTTTGTGATTATGTTGTGCCTGTTAACCTGTTTCTGTTTCAATAAAAGTTTCTGAAAATTTTGACGAAGAAATGGCAAAATGGTAACCATAGCAACCAGACAGGTGAAAGCACTAAAGCAGAAGTTAATGTAAAAATTGGATATGAAGTAAATCTGATCAAATCAGAATTTTAAGTGGAAGTTCAAACCCCAAATATAGACCAAATGTGGCTAATTTTGCAGCTTTTTGGATTAAATAAAACTGCGTGATGCGCTAATGGAAATAACAACTGAAGTGCAAATGAAGCTTTAAACGACTGAATAGCCACGCCATTGTTCAAACAACAATTATCATAATCACCTTAAAGCAAACGCGACCTCTATCTACTAATTAGCCCTATTGTGGCCCCCAAAACTCCCACTTCACTTGCTACATTGTGTTAATTGAAGACAATTTAGCATGGTTACCGTGCACACACATTTCACCCTAGGGCTCTTTTTAAGGTGAAGTCTGTAATTAAAGTTTGGGAGAAAACTTCTAAAATAATACGGGCTGTCTTAACATTTTAATATCAAAGCAGCCATGGATAATAAAGGAATGAGACTTGGTCCATGGTCTTTGGATTTATAATATCACGTAGAGCAGCCAAACACAATAAGGGTTGTTGTTACAAAGGAACTTTGGAATCTATATAAAAATTTTATCCATCCAAACTTCAACTGGGCAATAATGAACAACATCTGATGAAAACTGCCTTAGTAATTGTAACAGTTTCCTTTTTATGTAGGTAAGAAATCTGGCAATCTATGATCTGATAACATTCTTTTTTTAACCTTGTTCAGAAAAATTTTGACAGATTAAAATATATCGAAAATTCCTTACATGTGACAGACACAATGTCAAGCTATTACGAACTTCATGTTATACCTTATATCACAGAATGAAGCGATTTGATTGTATTGTACATGAGCAAATACAGTCAATTAGAGTCCTCGTCAGAAAGACTTTAAACTCAATTTTATTATTGTTAACAGACTTTCTTTCCACACCCCTGATAGGCTGTATTAGTTATAATAATAAAAATATGGACATTTATAAATCGCTAGTATCCACATCACTCAGGGACATGCTCAAAACGTACAATCAAATGAAATCGTTGCATTTACAAACTTTTGTGACACAAGAAAGTCTGCTATTGTGGTCAAGGTATAAGATGAAGTCCGTAATGGTTTGACATTGAGAAGATGCTAAACTGTATGATGCATGAGCTTACCATAATAAACTTTCAGAGATCTTGGATAAAAAAGTCACCCTTAGATAAAAAAAAAAACCAAAACAACCCAAAAATAAAATGTAAAGATCTGCATTGTAATTAATTTGAGATCAACCAGAAGAAAGACATCCATGACCTGGGAAATATGGGCAACAGTAAAAAAGATTTCAAGTTGACCCGTCATGGTGTTTGATGGTTTCAATATCGTTTGTGTTAGATGTAACGGTTTCAAATTAAAATAGTGAATAGTCAAACAAGGGGGAGGGGCTGGGTAGTGGTTATTTGCCACAGTGTTCATTATCTATCAACAATTACTTACGCCAAGGGATGGACAATGGTTAGACAAGAGCTTTAAAAGAATGAAGCCAAGTAGAAGACATTCAAAACACAATGTCCAGTTGGTAGTCTTTGTCCACTGTCATTTGAGAGAGGGGCATCGTTTCGGAAGTCTTTGTCAACTGTCAATTGAAGAAAGGGGGATAATAAAAGTTGACCTTTGATGGTCATCTGTCCTTTGTTGGTATTAGCATCTCAGAGACAGTTTTAAGATGGTGTGAGATAGGTCACTCTTGTCCATACATCTTTCAATTTCCATATCTGTTATGGATTCACGAACAGAAATTTTGAAAATTAAAGCTCATTTCTTCAAAGGTTTTGTTGTAAATTGGACTTTCTGATTCAGAAGACACTTTTTGTTGAAACTCAAAATTTCTTTCTAATCCTCTGCATCTCTGAGCTGATGAATTTTAGACAACTTTATGTAGTGTGCAATGAGTAAAATATTATGGCATTTATAGCCTTGTCTGAAAGATATATTTAGTCTACTTTGTACTGTACATAATAATAATACTTTATTTGGCAGGGAATCCAGTTTGCAAGAGGCAAATCTTCCCTGGTATTCTCCTAAACTACACATACAATAATCATGAAATATACACATACAAAAATTATAAAATATACATACAAAAGTTATAAACTGCACACAAAAATTATAAACTACACACATACAAGATCATGTTACACATAGTTTTCTACCAAAGGCCTGTCCCGATGATAATTATAACCAATCAAAGCAGTTCATGTAAAACCTGTTTCTTGATAAAGTAAGGAATTGTGGGATATCGAAAGACCTTTGGTAAAAAAACTATTTACATAATAGGGTAGACTAAAATTATCAGAAAACAAACAAGATACGAAATTAGATCAGTTTCGGCAATAATAATACTGTATCTTGGAAGCCTAACAGTAAACAACAACAAGAGTTAAAATTCCCAACACAAACGTGTTATTTCTACCTAATGATTGACCAAATAAACCTGTTTCTATTTATATCCCAGCTTGTCCGTTTGCTCTGCCATCTGTCAATGACCAAACAAACTAAGATTGCTCAAACACGTATTACCATAAAACTTGATTGTAAGTGTAGAATTTTACATTGAAAAATACATCATTTGTGACAACATTTTGCTTAAAAACTTGACAAAGGAAAAAGTTGTGCCCCCGAAACACTAACAAACACTAGAAAATCAGACTGGTGGAAATAAAAGCTGTAAGTGCCCCCGAAACACTAACAAACACTAGAAAATCAGACTGGTGGAAATAAAAGCTGTAAGTGCCCCCGGAACACTAACAAACACCAGAAAATCGGAATGGTTTAAATAGAAGCTGTAAGTGTCCCCAACACACATACATAGGTGAGAAATGGTAAAAGAATGTCTTTTGCTCAGCCAACAGCACACAAGAATTGAACATCTAAAGAGCTTCAGTTGGACAAGACTGGTAGATGAAACTTTACATTGACAAATGAAGTAATGACACAAACATGGCCGTAACTAATGCTTTAGGAAGATTTCAAACATTAACCACCTATATAGTAAACATCAAACAAGCGATATATCATATTTATATTTTCATTTTTATCAAATTCCAAAGGAGGCATAAGCCTTATTTGTCAACGGCCCTTTAATTGCCTTTATGATGTTATGACCTAACACAAAAATGCTGTCCTGAAGAAAGAAGAGCCCATTTTGATAGAAATTTTTTTAATGTAACACACTTGTAGCTTTGAAAATTTAGCCATATGTTTGAACACAAAATAAATTTTCTGAACTTTTGTCAGTCTGCCAGTCCATCTGCATGGGTCATAAAAATACATTAAACTCGAATAATGTTATCAATGGAATGAATTGAAATCTATTTTTTAGCCATTATTGGTGATGGTCATTAGTGAAAGAAAGGACAATTTGATGGTCATTTTTTTATTTCAGAAGATAGCCAGGTGTTCAATTTCTAACCAATGTCATTTTCTCTTGAAGTTCCTGGATGAACAATTCCTTTTTAAAAAGATATTAGTCTAAAACAATTCATTTTTTTTGGTAAAACTTTTGGAATGATTTGTATTCCATCTAAAAAGCAATAGTGTGAAATATTGTTACAAGAACTGATGTAGCTAATCGATTTTTTAATCTTAAAGTTAACCTCGCTTCAATATTCAAATTAGATGCAGAAGAGTAGGGTGTAAAACACCTTTTCAAGGTAACAGATGAATATTTTATCAAAAACCAATTGATAAAAAAAAGCCTTTTCAGCTTACCTTAATGAAATCATTTAAAAAATCATGTCCCTGATTAATCCTCTGTTTGGACAGTCATTAGTGAGATAGATTGTCGTCTGCTGGATGATTTGGTGTTGTGGGTTAAAACTTTCTGATTTCAAGAGTAGGGTCAGTCTTCAACCTTCTTACAATTTAAAACAAACAACAATGTATCTTTTAGCAACTGTTTCAACCAAACACATAGACATGTCCATGCATTTATCATTTTTGATTAGTTTTACATACAACTAATCTAGACTTCAGCATTTTCTGTTGTTGACAAGTCCAGTTTTTACACACAATGGACCTTTAATCCTCTTTATTAATATTTGTCTATTAGTTTTTCTTTTCCTATTTAATAAACTTTATGTTTATTTGCTCCAGGTTTTTAATAAAGCCAGGCCAGATTGTTTGTGATACGCTATTGATATTTCAACTGTCTTCTGTTATCAACTGTTATCTGTTTGCCATATTGTTTGTTTGGGATAATTGGGTTTTAATTGGGTCTCCTGCAGTTAATTAGGTACAGCCAATTTACATATTGATCTTTTAAGATATAAAAAAAAGGGGGCTGAAACTTTTTCCATACTTAAATTTCTTTCAGCCCTAAACCCAAAGATATTTTGGACTTCTCTCTAACCATTTTTTATTTGTGATGAACATGCATGCTATTCATTCATCATTCATTCTTATTCAATCATTCAATAATCATTCCATCAATCATAGTCATTTCACCAAATGATTGATTCATTCCATTCATTCATTTCACCCTATCATTCATAAAAAATCAAAGTAAAAATTTTCTCATGTGTACAAATCTCAAATCTCCAAGTAAACCCACGTAAAAAAAATAAATAATTTAACTGCATAGAAAATAGGGTGGTGACTAACTGTTTCAATGTTATTCTCAATTTGTTTAAACTAAACTAAATGAGTACACGATTTTAATTGTTCCTCCCTTCGATAGAAACCTACATCTTTATTCATCAAAGGGTGAATGACATCTTACCCTTGATAAACAGGTTCTAATTCCTTGCTGTTTAGAACCTTTGTCAGTAATGTAGGTCAGAGGGGTCAAAAAAAGTAAAAACAGGATTTATTCATAGAGATTGGATAATACACTAAGACCATGACATGTGTTACATTACAGGCTATGCACGTTAAAGATCATACGACTGTTGGAAAATTGAAAAAAGAGTAGGATAATTTCGTTGTCCTGGCAACATTAGCACTCTTAGGGTAGTAGAGTAGAGCGTAAATTTTCATTCATTTCATTTTATTAAGACTAATCAACTCTATTCAGACTTGACTGGTAAGCACAGAAAACTACAGCCAAATCAACAGGGCTCTAGTCAAACATGACTGATAAATACAGCCACATATAAGCATAACCTCTAGTCTGACATGACTGGTAAGCACAGACAAATCAAATCAACATCCCTGGTCTTTTACTTTGAAATCATAGAAAACTTTTTCTTTCTAGGAGCATGTATTTACCAACGTTTATTGAAAGTTTGAATAGCCTAATTCAATAACATGTAGGGCCTACACAATACAAACAAAACTTTGTACACTATTATCAACTGAGAAGGTCAAAGGAAAATCTATAGAGATATAAAGTAGTAGAAAATAGACTCTGAATTGTGCAATGAGGGAATTTGTTATTATATAAATACAAAACATTTACCAATAATGTATTGCAAGTTTGAATAGCCTATAAAATAACATCTACCACCTACACAGGGGAATTGAATAACTCTGTCAATTGATTTCCTAGGGCCCCACCCCAATGCCCTACTGATCAAGAGAATACAGTAACCTGTGTTTGAGAGCCACTGATCCTCTGGATCCTCGAACTGGGTACTTTGCTTCAACCTCTCAGTCTGCCCCTGAGCCTATGAAAAAACACCTTGTACCTTGTAGACTTAAATATGGTCTGCCAATATGGTCATAGGCAAATCCATATGTAGTAGAAGATGCATTGTGCAATTACAATAGGCAAACTGGATGTCAGATAACTATTCTTAAAAGTGATACAGATACCTAAACTAAGCTCTTTCGGGTGGTAAAACAAATATTTGTACAATCTTATCTGTTTAAGTTAAAAAGTCAACAACTTCTGTTATAACTTTCCAAAATACTAAAATAGATATACATACATTATAATGACAATCCATGTCTCTTTTTACCTTTCTTAGAGACCATGTTCATAGAATGCCTCCTGTATGTTCATAGAACTAATACTTTCAAAGGCTGCGACTATTCACACAACAAAGACAATATGCACCGTGACAGTGCAAATAGCTAGTGTGATTTTCAAAACTCCTCAAAAACCTTTTGGCCTTAAAAATGAAAAACAAAATAGAAATGATGTGCCAACACTGTCTTTAAAAATTAAAAATTGTAAAAAGCCTGAAGCAGAGTGGTAATAGCAGTTTCGGAAGAGTCAACAGTTGTGTCTGTCTGTAAACAAGCATCAGTACCGGGTTGTCAGGTGTTTTGGTATCTACAGCTAATCTATGGCTATGTTTGACGTATTCCAGTCAAGGTTTAAGACGCAGTTGACATTGTGAACACTGAAAAAGAGCTTTACATCCTACATGCCTGTTCATGATCAGATAACAGAGCCTCTGTGGCTCAGTGAGTTAAGACACCTGCCTGCTAACCTGAAGGAACAGCGTTCACTCCTAACATAGGTCAAGATATCTACTGATTTTTTTTTTTACCTGGTTTTGTTCTGTCATAGTCCGAAACATCTGCCTATTCCAGCCTCTGGAGGATAGCATGATTAACATGACATCATTGTAAATTAGTGTTGGGAATCACCATAACCTTATTTTTGATAGTATTATGTGACTCTGTGACCTTTGAACTTTTGGCTGAGCATGCAGTTTTAAATGGGCAATGCCAGATCAGTTTCTTCAAAAATAACTTTGATGGAACCGGATATATATAGCATAGGGTATGATTGAACCACAAAAATAAGGTTTTAAAGTGGATGCGGAATGTCTCCATTTAATAGGGCCTATTTTTTCTGTCTCTACACCAGCTGACATCTGTCAAAAAGCTATCAGAGGCTGGAATAGAGACAGATGTTTCGGTTTAGTTCTGTTAGTGCTGCAGGTAGAAGGGGCTGACATGGAAAAAGGGTGTGTCATTCTGATGTGTCAATAAACACAGGGCCCTGTATGGTACAGGCTGTGCATGTTAAAGATCCAGTTGGAAATCCAAGAGTTAATGCAGCTGTCCTTACCAAATTTCCTTGATTGCACACTGCATGATATTGCCCACCTCAGTAGCTTCATTAGAAAAGTAGGACTTAACCTACAACCCCATTCATTTCATTTTCCTGAATAGATACAAGCAGACGAAAATATCTTTATTTATGGTTGAACATGTTCAATCTTAACTCACTCAAGATAACGCTACTTTTCGTCATTGTTACAGACCCATTTCAGTTATACTTTTTTTAAAATTGAAAGAACATCAACTTACCTATCAAATTGTCAACTTTATTTCAGTCATAATCGACTAATAAGAGGCAACACAAAAGAATCCACAAAAACTTTGGACTTGGAATAAATTCAGAACTCACCATACGTAAATTTGCAGTGAGACCTTTTCAATCACATGATACAAACAATGAATACCTGGTCGCTAAAGATCAAAGAGTAATTGATACCTGAAACCTGATACTATTGGATAGCGTCATTCGTATTGACATCTTGTTACACCCTCATTCGTGTTAAAGGCGGGGCTTGTTGTTCACTTACTTGACAAAGATCAAGATAACTTGTGAAAGATCGTCAAGGATCAAAGCCGCTCGTTTATTATGATTTTGACAACTAGAAAATTTCGGATGTTTATCACCAAAAAATAGAGATTTAGCTTATCTCCTTGGTGATTTTTGCGATATTTGTAGATTTAATAAATCAACGTCCCGACAGTGGTATCTATTTCAACAATGAAATTAAAAAAAGAAATGAAAAAAAAAGAAGTAAAAACGGTGGAGAAAGTGCATAAAAAGCAATCAAAGTCGCCTCTGGAATAATAAAATAAAAAATGGGAGAGAGTCAAGTGCCAATGTTGGGACGATTTTCAGAAGCACTGGCTGAGGAATCAGAGAATATATTACTGCGAGCGGCATTCGATCTAACAACTCTAACAAAGTCATGTTTGTTGTCCACGAATATAATTATGATAGTCACACTATTACTGATTAGCTTAGCTAAGAAAATTCGCATTTCTGAAACTAAAGTTTCACTAAAGTATAATTGATCAAAAACATGGCGCACCTGTCCCATTAAATTGTGGATTTTTTGTTTATTGTTTGAACTAGATAAGTTCATTTGTGCTTTTTTAATTATTCATACCACATATAACTCTAAAATTGTTATTTGCTATGGATTTGATTTTTTACCCAATTGTACACAGAATTGACCAGAATCTTCAAATGATGCAATCAAAATCGTGTTTACTATAAATCTGTATTGTTTCTATCAAAAAGTTCAAAGGTTTACTGACTTATAGCCCTCTTGATGGGTTCAGTTAATGTCTGTACCCAATTCAAATTGTTTGAAGTCTACTGTGTGGTCAGTCAGTGGTCATTCAATAGTCAAATCCTCTCCCTTTTCATCCTTATGATTCCCCATCTCCCCCTGCTCGCACCTGCTTGCCACATGTTGAGGTGCGCGTGACCGGCGACTTCAAAGTGGCCACGTGAAATTTAAATTGCTTGTTATCACCCAATTTGAACAAAGTTACATATTTCACAATTTTTCATCATTGGACGGATTATCCCCGGTTATCCCTATTTACTCTCATTATTCCACACCTTCGAAATGTTTACCCTAATTATCTGACCACCACCGCAATGTTGACCCTCATTACAGCTCCAACAGTGTGTAGTTACGAAAGGGTATCATTGATACAATAACGATTACTGCTTTCTACAACATTGGTCCTACTCGGACGAAAAAATTGGCAAACATAATCTTTTCTGTCAAAGGGTAAAGAAATTTTACATGATCATTGCAAAGCTGGACTCGAAGGTAGGAATTTGGTTGTTAACTTTGATAGAAATATGGATACCAAATCTCTGATATCTGCTATATGTAAATCTTGTTACTTTTATCTATACAACATTAGTAGAATTAGATCCTACATTATATGAAGCAACTAAGAAACTTGTAAATAATTTTATTACATCAAAACTGGATTACTGTAATTCACTTCTCTATGGACTCCCAGCTAAATCAATGCGCCTACTCACACAAAATAAAGCTGCCAGAATGATTTCCCTCACCAAAACTCACTCTAGTATTACCTCGGTATTGTATGCCCTCCACTGGCTCCCATACCGCATTGAATTCAAAATACTTTCCCTAACATATCTTGCCCTAAACTGTCCTGGGGCTGTGAAATATTTAACGTCCCTCATCAAGCATTATGAACCCCTTCGCAATCTCCGTTCAGTCTGTCAGAATCGCTTGGGAACCTGCTTTTGCTAATAGTAATCTGGGAGAACGATCTTTTAGATGTACAGCTCCGAAAGCCTGGAATTCACTCTCTCTTTTCACTAATTCAAGTTTAACGTATAATGTATTGAAGACAAACTTAAAAAACAAACTTTCTAAAGTATATTTTGTACAGTTAGATTAATTGTGTATTTTGTATTGTAAAGATTAATAGTTTCTTTTTTTTACTGACTAGACAGTCTAATTCAAATTAAACCTAACTACCATTCGTTTTTTATTAGTTTTCCGATTGTTTTATTAGCTATTAGCTTTTAATTTTCTATCAAATGGACGTATTCCAATGTTGACCTAGGCCAGTGCTTCTGTAAGAGAGTTTCTCTTATAAAACCTTATACTGTCCTTCTTGACTTTTCACTCTGTTAACCTTTGTTTGACATCTGTTTTAACCAATCACGTGGCTGCCCTTTCCAGCGTCGGGAATGTGGCTCGATTAATAGATGCATTCGTATTAGACTAGCGGACTATATAATCTAGTCTAATATGTCTAATAAGTTTATGGAAGATTATGGCAAGCCTCAAGACAGAAAGTTTAGAATCGGGACGTCAGATTTTGGACATCCTTGACCACTGCATTTGATGGCAGCAGGTCTGTCAGATGCACACTGCCTGCTGTCCCACGAACCAACCACTCTTTGTTTCTATCATACTTCAGGTGCCTATGATTACACAAGGGGTACAAGTCCAGGTCATGTTCATGTGTATCATGGAAGTGGTTGTCCAAGGAAAGCCACATGTCTTTCAAATGATCCCTTCTGTTACCGCAACAAATTACCTGTGGTTAACTATTGATTTTTTCCATAGTATGACTTCTGGCTGCCTGTACCCGATCTCGATGATTTTCTTACCCAGCCTCCGATTTTGTTTTCCCTCAGTTCCGTGATCAGGTCAAATGCCTGCTTTACTTTCCACCTATTGATGATTGTCGGTATGACATATAATCATTTTGGTGGCGCTGCAATGTCCGTCGACTATACGTAGCAATGTTGAAAATATGGTACATGCGCAGGACTTAGCTGATAAGACTGCAAGAGAAAAGGATTGAAGCAGATCCATGCATAGCTGTTCAACAAGGACCATTGTCCCAAAGCCACTGTTTGGTTTTTAAACAATATGGCCTTGACTCGAGTGAGCACAATGTGGGAAATTATCGAACAGCTGGAGTAGATTGAATACATTATACTTTTTCTCCTTAATGTGGTCAGTTTCATCCTTCTCCTCCTTTGTTTCATCCTCCGCTTCATTGATCGAGATGTCCGTAGGATGATTGTCAGGAACGCAGTCTATTGCTTTTGGTGATTCCGGCTTGATGGGGCTCATCAAACAAGTAGCATCATAAGTTTCTGGCGGCATTTCTTGTGGGTGCTGCTAGATAACAAAGAAGTCACAAAAACTCGGTTTGCATCCCCGTATCAATCATTACCTTGATCGCTGTGTTAACACCCTTTGAGCGGATATGGGACTCTAGTGCGGAAACCTGTGTGCCTTGGTCGATGACTTGCACAGTATTAGTTTAACATGAAGCACATGTGCTTGTAAATACAGTAGTTGCAATCATATCGGTAACTTCTCAACTTAAATGGGCACGAAATGTACGTCGGTGGCAGCGACGTGACTGGGCGAGGGTGCTTTTTACAGATGAAAGTCGGTTCTGTCTGTTAAGGAACGATGGCAATGTAAAGATTATGTTTCCCAATTTCAATTTGTCCGAGTAGGGACAATCTAGATATTTAGAAAAAAAGAACTCAACAATCTGCCATAGCAAAAAGGATAGGTTAGGAAAGGTTTTTGATATTCTGCTCTCTAGGCCATATAAACCCAAAAACCAATAAAAAATAATTATTTTTAGTTACAAGGGACCACTGCACGAAATGTGCTTATACACATATAAATTTTTATCTTGAAAAGTAACAAAGCTACAAAACTGAAATTTTGCACACATGTCCACGTAAGCCATCTAGACATTTAGAAAAAACCGAACTGAAAAAATATCCCATAAGGAAATATTTAGGCCAGGAAAATTTGTCGATATTCTGCTCATACAGGCAATATAGACTGAAAACGTCCAATACATAACTTTGCCAAATAAACCGATTTTGCCCATGTTTTGGACCTTTCCTACTGTTTAGACCCCAGGGGACCGGAAAAACACTTCAGGACCCAATTAAAACACAAAGAGAAAAAAAAAAGAATTTATTTAGTTACAAGGGACTACTGCACCATAAGTGCTTATAGACAAATAAATTTTTATCTTGCAAAAGTTACAAAGAAACAAAGCTGAAATTTTGCGCACATATCCACGTGGATCATCTAGACATTTGCAAAAAAAACAGAACTGAAAAATCTTCTGTAGGGAAAAAGTTAGCTCAGGAAAAGTTACCGATATTCTGCTCTTATAGGCCATATAGACTGAAAACTTCTTTTTCTTCTGAATAGACCCCAGTAGCTCGGAAAAACACTTTACACCCAATTAGTAACAATTAGAGGAAAAAATAGCATTATTTTTAGTTACAAGGGACCACTGCACGAAATGTGCTTATACACAAATAAATTTTTATCTTGCAAAGTTACAAAGCTGAAATTTTGCACACATATGCACGTGGGCCACCTAGACATTTGGAAAAAAACCGAACTGAAAAATCTCCCATAGGGAAAAAGTGAGCTCAGGAAAAGTTGCCGATATTCTGCTCTCATATGCCATATAGACTGAAAACGTCCAATACCTAACTTTGCCAAATAAACCAATTTAGCCCATGTTTTAGACTTTTCCTACTGATTGGACCCCAGGGGCCCGGAAAAACACTTAAAACCCAATTAAAAACAATTAGAGAAAAAAATACAATTTTTTTAGTTACAAGGGACCACTGCACGAAATGTGCTTATACACAAATAAATTTTTATCTTGCAAAGTTAAAAAACTACAAAGCTGGAATTTTGCACTCATATGCACGTGGGTCATCTAGACATTTGGAAAAAAAACCGAAATGAAAAATCTCCTATAGGAAAAAAGTTAGCTCAGGAAAAGTTGCTCCCATAGGCCATATAGACTGAAAACGTCCAATACCTAACTTTGCCAAATAAACCGATTTGGCCCAAATTTTGGACTTTTTGGACCTCAGGGGCCCGGAAAAACACTTAAAACCCAATTAAAAACAATTAGAGAAAAAAATACAATTATTTTAGTTACAAGGGACTACTGCACGAAATGTGCTTATACACAAATAAACTTTGCCAAATAAACCGATTTGGCCCATGTTTTGGACTTTTCTTACTGTTAGGACACCAGGGGCCCGGAAAAACACTTAAAACCCAATTAAAAACAATTAGAGAAAAAAATACATTTTTTTTTAGTTACAAGGGACTACTGCACGAAATGTGCTTATAGACAAATACATTTTTTATCTTGCAAAGTTACAAAGCTACAACGCTGAAATTTTGCACACATATGCACATGGGTCACCTAGACATTTGGAAAAAAACCGAAATGAAAAATCTCCCATAGGGAAAAAGTTAGCTCAGGAAAAGTAGCCGATATTCTGCTCTCATTTGCCATATAGACTAAAAACGTCCAATACCTAACTTTGCCAAATAAACCGATTTATCCCATGTTTTAGACTTTTCCTACTGTTTGGATCCCAGGGGCTCGGAAAAACACTTAAAACCCAATTAAAAACAATTAGAGAAAAAAATGCAATTTTTTTAGTTACAAGGGACTACTGCACGAAATGTGCTTATACACAAATAAATTTTTATCTTGCAAAGTTACAAAGCTACAAAGCTGAAATTTTGCACACATATGCATGTGGACCACCTTGACATTTGGAAAAAAAACGGAACTGAAAAATCTCCCATATGGAAAAAGTTAGCTCAGGAAAAGTTGCCGATATTCTGATCCCATAGGCCATATAGACTGAATACGTCCAATACCTAACTTTGCCAAATAAACCGATTTGGCCCATGTTTTGGACTTTTCTTACTGTTTGGACCCCAAGGGCCCAGAAAAACACTTAAAACCCATTTAAAAACAATTAGAGAAAAAAATACAATTTTTTTAGTTACAAGGGACTACTGCACGAAATGTGCTTATACACAAATAAATTTTTATCTTTATCTTCCTACTGTTTGGACCCCAGGGGCCCGGAAAAACACTTAAAACCCAACTAAAAACAATTAGAGATAAAAATACAATTTTTTAGTTATAAGGGACCACTGCACGAAATGTGCTTATACACAAATAAATTTTTATCTTGCAAAGCCAAAAAGCTACAAAGCTGAAATTTTGCACACATATGCACTTGGGCCACCTAGACATTTGGAAAAAAACCGAACTGAAAAATCTCTCATAGGGAAAAAGTTAGCTCAGGAAAAGTTGCCGATATTCTGCTCTCATAGGCCATATAGACTGAAAACGTCCAATGCCTAACTTTGCAAAATAAACCGATTTGGCCAATGGTTTGGACTTTTCCTACTGTTTGGGCCCCAGGAGCCCGGAAAAAGAACTTAAAACCCAATTAAAAACAATTAGAGAAAAAAATACAATTTTTTTAGTTACAAGGGCTACTGCACGAAATGTGCTTATAGACAAATAAATTTTTATCTTGCAAAGTTACGAACCTACAAGGTTGAAATTTTGCACACATATGCACATGGGCCACCTAGTATTTGAAAAAAAACCGAACTGTAAAATCTCCCATAGGGAAAAAGTTAGCTCAGGAAAAATACAATTTTTTTAGTTACATGGGACTACTTCACGAAATGTGCTTATACACAAATAAATTTTTATCTTGCAAAGTTACAAAGCTACAAAGCTGAAATTTTGTACACATTTCTTCTGTTTAGAACCCAGTAGCTCGGAAAAACACTTTAAACCCAATTAATAACAATTAGAGGAAAAAATTGCATTATTTTAGTTACAAGCGACCACTGCACGAAATGTGCTTATACACAAATAAATTTTTATCTTGCAAAGTTACAAAGCTACAAAGCTGAAATTCTGCACACATATACACTTGGGCCACCTAGATATTTGGAAAAAAACCGAACTGAAAAATCTCTCATAGGGAAAAAGTTAGCTCAGGAAAAGTTGCCGATATTCTGCTCTCATAGGCCATGTAGACTAAAAACGTCCAATACCTAACTTTGCCAAATAAAACGATTTGGCCCATGTTTTGAACTTTTCCTACTGTTTGGACCCCAGGGGCCCAGAAAACACTTAAAACCCAATTAAAAACAATTTGTGAAAAAATACAATTTTTTTAGTTACAATGGACTACTGCACGAAATGTGCTTATACACAAATAAATTTTTATCTTGCAAAGTTACGAAGCTACAAAGCTGAAATTTTGCACACATATGCACATGGGCCACCTAGTATTTGAAAAAAAACGAACTGTAAAATCTCCCATAGGGAAAAAGTTAGCTCAGGAAAAGTTGCCGATATTCTGCTCTCATAGGCCATATAGACTGAAAACGTCCAATACCTAACTTTGCCAAATAAACCGATTTGGCCCATGTTTTGGACTTTTCCTACTGTTTGGACCCCAGGTGCCCGGAAAAACACTTAAAAACCAATAAAAAACAATTAGAGAAAAAATACAATTTTTTAGTTACAAGGGACTACTACACGAAATGTGCTTATACACAAATACATTTTTATCTTGCAAAGTTACAAAGCTACAAAGCTGAAATTTTGCACACATATGCACGTGGGCCACCTAGTATTTGGAAAAAATCCGAACTTAAAAATCTCTCATAGGGAAAATGTTAGCTCAGGAAAAGTTGCCGATATTCTGCGCTCATAGGCCATATAGACTGAAAACGTCCAATAAATGTGCTTATACACAAATAAATTTTTATCTTGCAAAGTTACAAAGCTACAAAGCTGAAAATATGCACATATATTCACGTGGCCCACCTAGTATTTGGAAAAAAAAAACAAACTGTAAAATCTTCCATAGGGAAAAAGTTAGCTCAGGAAAAGTTGCCGATATTCTGCTCTCATAGCCCGTATAGACTGCAAAAGTACAATACCTAACTTTGCCAAATAAACCGATTTGGCCCATGTTTTGGATTTTTCCTACTGTTTGGACCCCAGGGGCCCTGAAAAACATTTAAAAACCAATTAAAAACAATTAGAGAAAAAAAAATACAATTTTTTTAGTTACAATGGACTACTGCACGAAATGTGCTTATAAATAAAAAAAAATTTTTATCTTGCAAAGTTACAAAGCTACAAAGCTTAAATTTTGCACACATTTGCACCTGGGCCACCTAGTATTTGGAAAAAAACCGAACTGAAAAATCTCCTAAAGGGAAAAAGTTAGCTCAGGAAAAGTTGCCGATATTCTGCTCTGATATGCCATATAGACTGACAACGTCCAATACCTAACTTTGCCAAATAAACCGATTTGGCCCATGTTTTGGACTTTTCCTACTGTTTGGACCCCATGGGCCCGGAAAAACACTTAAAACCCAATTAAAAACAATTAGAGAAAAAAATACAATTTTTTTTAGTTACATGGGACTACTGCACGAAATGTTCTTATACACAAATAAATTTTTATCTTGCAAAGTTACAAAGCTACAAAGCTGAACTTTGCACAGTGATGCACGTGACCCACCTAGTATTTGGAAAAAAACGAACTGTAAAATCTCCAATAGGGAAAAAGTTAGCTCAGGAAAAGTCTCCAATATTCCGCTCTCATTAGCCTTATAGACTGACAACGTCCAATACCTAACTTTGCCAAATAAACCGATTTGGCCCATGTTTTGGACTTTTCCTACTGTTTGGACCCCAGGGGCCCGGAAAAACACTTAAAACCCAATTAAAAATAATTAGAGAAAAAAATACAGTTTTTTTAGTTACAAGGGACTACTGCACGAAATGTTCTTATACACAAATAAATTTTTATCTTGCAAAGTTACAAAGCTACAAAGCTGAAATTTTGCAAACATATGTACGTGTGCCACCTAGACATTTGGAAAAGAACCGGACTACAAAATCTCCCATAGAGAAAAAGTTAGCTTAGGTAAAGTTGCCGATATTCTGCTCTCACAGGCCATATAGACTGAAAACGTCCAATACCTAACTTTGCCAAATAAACCGATTTGGCCCATGTTTTGGACTTTTCATACTGTCTGGACACCAGGGGCCCGGAAAAAAAAATTAAAACCCAATTAAAAACAATTAGAGAAAAAAATACAATTTTTTTAGTTACAAGGGACTATTGCACGAAATGTGCTTATACACAAATAAATTTTATCTTGCAAAGTTACAAAGCTACAAAGCTGAAATTTTGCACACATATGCACGTGGGCCACCTAGACATTTGGAAAAAAAACCGAACTGAAAAATCTCTAATAGAAAAAAAATAAGCTCAGGAAATTTGCCGATATTCTGCTCTCACAGGCCATATAGACTGAAAACCTCAAATACTTAACTTTGCCAAATAAACCGATTTAGCCCGTTTTGGACTTTTCCTACTGTTTGGACCCCAGGGACCCGGATAAACACTTAAAACCCAATTAAAAACAATTAGAGAAAAAAATACAATTTTTTTAGTTAATTGGGACTACTGCACGAAATGTGCTTATACACAAATAAATTTTTATCTTGAAAAGTTACGAACCTACAAAGCTGAAATTTTGCACACATATGCACGTGGGTCACCTAGACATTTGAAAAAAAAACCTTACTGAAAAATCTCCTAAAGGTAAAAAGTTAGCTCAGGAAAAGTTACCGATATCCTGCTCTCATAGGCCATATAGACTGAAAACGTCCAATACCTAACTTTGCCAAATAAACCGATTTGGCCCATGTTTTGGACTTTTCCTACTGTTTGGACCCCAGGTCCGGAAAAACACTTAAAACCCAATTAAAAACAATTAGAGAAAAAAATACAATTTTTTTTAGATACAAGGAACTACTGCACGAAATGTGCTTATACACAAATAAATTTTTATCTTGAAAAGTTACAAAGCTACAAAGCTGAAGTTTTGCACACATATGCAAGTGGGGCACCTAAGCATTTGGAAAAAAAACCGGACTGAAACATCTCCCATAGGGAAAAAGTTAGCCCAGGAAAAGTTACCTATATTCTGCTCTGATAGGCCGTATAGACTGAAAACGTCCAATACCTAACTTTGCCAAATAAAACCGATTTGGCCCATGTTTTGGACTTTTCCTACTGTCTGGAACCCAGGGGCCCGGAAAAACACTTAAAACCCAATTAAAAACATTTAGAGAAAAAAATATTTTTTTTTAGTTACAATGCACTACTGCACGAAATGTGCTTATACACAAATAAATTTTTATCTTGTAAAGTTACAAAGTTACAAAGCTGAAATTTTGCACACATATGCACGTGGGCCACCTAGACATTTGGAAAAAAAACCGGACTGAAAAATCTAACATAGGGAAAAAAATAGCTCTGGAAAAGTTTCCGATATTCTGCTCCCAAAGGCCATATAGACTGAAAACGTCCAATACCTAACTTTGCAGAATAAACCGATTTGGCCCATGTTTTGGATTTTTCCTACTGTCTGGACCCCAGGGGCCCGGAAAAACACTTAAAACCCAATTAAAAACAATTAGAGAAAAAAATACAATTTTTTTAGTTACAAGGGACTACTGCACGAAAAGCTGAAATTTTGCACACATATGCACGTGGGCCACCTAGACATTTGGAAAAAAAAACGGACTGAAAAATCTCCCATAGGGAATAAGTTAGCTCAGGAATAGTTGCCGATATTCTGCTCTCACAGGCCATATAAACTGAAAACGTCCAATGCCTAACTTTGCCAAATAAACCGATTTGGCCCATGTTTTGGACATTTCCTACTGTTTGGACCCCATGGGTCTGGAAAAACACTTAAAACCCAATTAAAAACAATTAGAGAAAAAAATAAAATTTTTTTAGTTACAAGCGACCACTGGACGAAATGTGCTTACACACAAATAAATTTTTATCTTGCAAAGCTACAAAGCTACAAAGCTGAAATTTTGCACACATATGCACGTGGGCCACCTAGACATTTGCAAAAAACTGAACTGAAAGTTGCCGATATTCTGCTCTGATAGGCCATATAGACTGAAATCGTCCAATACCTAACTTTGCCAAATAAACCGATTTGGCCCATGTTTTGGACTTTTCCTACTGTTTGGACCCCAGAGACCTGGTAAAACATTTAAAACCCAATTAAAAACAATTAAGAGAAAAAAATACAATTTTTTTAGTTACAAGGGACTACTGCACGAACTGTGCTTATACACAAATAAATTTTTATCTTGCAAAGTTACAAAGCTAGAAGCTGAAATTTTGCACACATATGCACGTGGGTCACCTAGACATTTGGAAAAAAACGTACTGAAAAATCTCCTAAAGGGAAAAAGTTAGCTCAGGTAAAGTTGTCGATATTCTGCTCTTATAGGCCATATAGACTGAAAACGTCCAATACCTAACTTTGCCAAATTAACTGATTTGGCCCATCTTTTGGACTTTTCCTACTGTTTAGACCCCAGGAACCCTGAAAAACACTTAAAACCCAATTAAAAACAATTAGAGAAAAAAATACAATTTTTTTAGTTACAAGGGACTACTGAACGAAATGTGCTTATACACAAATAAATTTTTATCTTGCAAAGTTACAAAGCTACAAAGCTGAAATTTTGCACACATATGCACGTGGGCCACCTAGACATTTAGGAAAAAAAAACAGAACTGAGAAATCTCCCATAAGGAAAAAGTTAGCTTAGGAAAAGTTGCCGATATTCTACTCTTATAGGCCATATAGACTGAAAACGTCCAATACCTAACTTTGCCAAATTAACCGATTTGGCCCATCCTTTGGACTTTTCCTACTGTTTGGACCCCAGGGGCCCGGAAAAGCACTTAAAACCCAATTAAAAACAATTAGAGAAAAATATACAATTTTTTCTAGTTTCAAGGCACTACTGGACGAAATGTGCTTATACACAAATAAATTTTTATCTTGCAAAGTTACAAAGCTAGAAGCTGAAATTTTGCACACATATGCAAATGGGCCACCTAGACATTTGCAAAAAAACCGAACTGAAAAATCTCCCATAGGGAAAAAGTTAGCTCAGGAAAGGTTGACGATATTCTGCTATGATAGGACATATAAACTGAAAACGTCCAATACCTAACTTTGCCAAATAAACCGATTTGGCCCATGTTTTGGACTTTTCCTACTGTTTGGACCCCAGGGACCTGGAAAAACACTTAAAACCCAATTAAAAACAATTAGAGAAAAAAATACAATTTTTTTAGTTACAAGGGACTACTGCACGAAATGTGCTTATACACAAATAAATTTTTATCTTGCGAAGTTACAAAGCTACAAAGCTGAAATTTTGCACACATATGCACGTGGGCCACCTAGACATTTGGAAAAAACCGAACTGAAAAATCTTCCATAGGGAAAAAGTTAGCTCAGGAAAAGTTGTCGATATTCTGCTCTGATATGCCATATAGACTGAAAACGTCCAATACCTAACTTTGCCAAATAAACCGATTTGGCCCATGTTTTGGACTTTTCTACTGTTTGGACCCCAGGGGCCCGGAAAATCACTTAAAACCCAATTATAAACAATTAGAGAAAAAAATACAATTTTTTAGTTACATGGGACTACTGCAAGAAATGTGTTTATACACAAATAAATTTTTATCTTGCAAAGTTACAAAGCTACAAAGCTGAAATTTTGCACACATATGCACGTGGGCCACCTAGACATTTGGAAAAAACCGAACTGAAAAATCTTCCATAGGGAAAAAGTTAGCTTAGGAAAAGTTGTCGATATTCTGCTCTGATATGCCATATAGACTGAAAACGTCCAATACCTGACTTTGCCAAATAAACCGATTTGGCCCATGTTTTGGACTTTCCTACTGTTTGGTCCCCAGGGGCCCGGAAAATCACTTAAAACCCAATTCAAAAATAAAGAAAAAAATACAATTTTCAGCTCCATATGAGCACCTTTTGTGCAGCCGTCCGCCGTAAGAAAAAAAAATCCATTTTATTTTTTGTATTAGGTTTTATGTGTTTTTCCAAATCCTTGGGCTCTAATTAGTAGGAAAAGTCTAAAACATGGGCCAAAGCGGTTTATTTCACAAAGTTAGGTATTTGACGTTTTTGGTCTACATCGGGAACATTTCCTCACCTAACTTTTTCGCTATGGTATATTTTATAGTTCTTTTTTTTTCCAAATGTCCATGTGCATAATTATGTGTGCAAAATTTCAGCTTTGTAGCATTGTGTCTTTGTAAAATAAAAATTTATTTGTTTATGAGCTCTTTTCGTGCAGTAGTCCCTGGTTACAAAAAAAATCCATTTTTTTCTTAAATTGTCTTTAATTATGTTTTAAGAGTTTTTCCAAATCCTTGGGCTCTAATTAGTAAGAAAATTCTGAAACATGGTCCAAATCTTTTTATTTTGCAAAGTAAGGTATGGTATTTGACGTTTTCGGTCTATATGGCCTACAGCACACGAGGCATTAGGTGTCAAGCTATTTGGAACTGATTCTTATACCTTGATTTCAATAGCCACTTTTCTTGTATCACGACAGTTTGTAAATGCAGCAATTTGTTTGAGTCCTCGTCTGAAATTTTGCAATAAAATATGGGCCATAAGTCTAGTCTTTATGTTGAGGGCTCTGGTTGGTTGTTTCAGCTGGCGTATAATTCAATACAATAGCTGTATTCCGTGATACTAGAAAAGAGCCTAATGAAGTGAAGGTAATAAATAGGTCTCAATAGATTGAAATTGTGAAGGTAAAGAGTGAGGAAGTTCATGGAAACTTTTAAGTAACGCACGGGCCGAGGTCCTAAATAAAGATGCGTAATGACTAGCCAAAGAGGCATTGGTTGTTTTGTTCTATGCTGAACCACAAGTGACTAGCACAAGAGGCTCCAGTTGTTTGGTCCTTGCTGAGCCACACTCGTCACAAATTTGAGTTATTTGTACCACAATTTTCCTACTCGAAAACGACCCTATCTTGCAACCAGCACAAAAGTTTATGATGAAACAAAAAAAAACTCGCATAATAAATGTATTTTAAATTTCTTTAATTTGGACACGATTTGTGAAGTATTTTTTCAGTTAACACTCATTCATATACATCATATATAATAATGGGCACATTTAGCAAACAGTTCGCTAAATAGGGACAACTCATACTGCAAATATATACAATTTCGTATAGGTACTATATCATTTAGAACTGTATTTTTGCACGAAAAGTTGCTAGCCTTTTATGTCTAATAAATGTGCCTTATGTCTCTGTACAGAAATACAATACAATATATACACTCTTTAAGTGTTGGCCAACCAAATTCTTATTGTTATTCATTGGCCATTTATTTTGATCAAACGGAAAGCTTAAAGCAGGCCTCTCACCATAGCGATCACTAGTTGCGCATGGTTGCATTAATTACAAAGTTACAAAAGCAAAGGTAGATGGTGTCAACTGCAGTCAAATTTTATAAAATGCCTGTAATTTTTTGTCGCCAATATAGCAACCCATAAACGAATTTATCTTTTCTGTCTAGCGAATTTTATTTGAACCCATATATTATTATTAGGAGTGTATTAATAAGGCTATGATCAGCTTTAAAAATTTGGCTGAGCTTAGAAAGAAGAATATCAGTTGACCACTCTTTAAAGAAATACCCTCAAAACTGTCATACAAAACCATAAACATTTTCTGTCCACTTATACTATGTACATAATTTAAAATAACATACTTTACATAGCATTATCTTATTCGACAATTCAAAGCTATATATTCATCAAAATATCTGTTTTAGCAGCCATAGGGCTCAATTTCAACTACCCTACTACTTTTGAGAATGAAAATCTGATGACCGATTTGTAAACAATTACAGATGTTAGCAGAACCTTATAATTTCATTGAAAAATGTAACAGGCCTAATTGATCAAGAGTCACGTTTCTGATGCACAGTATATTTTCATATAGTTTTCATTCTTAAAAAGGATACAGATAGCTGAAAATTGTGATCTATCAGCTGGTAAAAAAAATATTAAACATCTTACACATGGTTTAATGATTTTGTCTTTGCAAAAAAATTCAAAGACATTGCCAATTACTTTCCAAAATTTACCATGACTTAATCTTGCAAAAATTTAACCATTTTTTCATACATATTCCTTGTAACAAAGTAGGGCAGTGGCAAAAATACAATAAATTGTCTTCAATAAAACTTAAGAAATAAATACCTACTATCACACTAACAAAAAAACCTTGCCCTAAATTAGCCCACAAAACTTCATGTTAAGTTCTTCAAAAATCCAGTAAAGAATTTGTCATCATTCCATGATATCCCTATATATAACATTATTTTCATAATATTTTGTCAAGATTGAACTGGGTCCTTTTAAGACAAATCCCTAAAAATGGTGGACAAATTTCTGAAGATTTTGATGTTGCTTTGCTGAATTCTTAAAGAAATAAAAATGAAATTTTTGTGACCACAGAGCTGAGCACTAATAAAGACTGTAATATATTAAAATTTCTTAAACTTTTTACAATTTAAACACACCTATTAGTTCACATCCAAATATTCATTGACAGAATTATCACTTAACTAAACATGCAATTTAGACCAACTAAATCAATATTCTGTTTATATTGTGAACATGTTCACAGTCAAAAAAAAAAAGGAAAAAACAATCACACCTTTAATGAAAAACAATCAAGAACAAACAATAGGAAGATTTCAAAAAGGGGGGGGGGGGGGGGGGGGGGGGGTTTGGGGGAAATTTTTAAAT
>NW_008708051.1:88408-188413 GCF_000327385.1 Lottia gigantea | reverse complement strand
GCTTTTCAAAAAATTTGTCTTAAGTGTACAATTTGAAACTAAGAAAGGCAGGTTTGGGAGTGTGTAACTTACACACTCACAAACCTGCCTTTCTTAGTTTCAAATTGTACACTTAAGACAAATTTTTTGAAAAGCATAATCCAGTTTACACGTAGATTTAGATGTTTCCTTTCATATTTTTTCTGCAGGTCACTCAACTTGCCATCTATAATCTGACAAGAATTTTTTTTCAGCATTTTCTGTGGAATGCTGAACCAAAAGCTTCATAAGTTGTCATAATTTATGCTAACCAACCAAAAAAAACCCTTAAATAAATACAAATCAATGTTAAACAATAAATATTCCACAATTCCTCACATAAAAATTTGATTGGTAGAATATTAAATGACCCAGAACAGGAGATGCATAACATTCTGATCAGATCTTGGATAGTAACTGGAGTCACCTGCAGAAAAAACCCATGAAACATTCAGATTTGCACTTTGATAGGTTTCACACTACTCAGACATACAGGTAACCCCTCTTTATCACAAACTTTCATCACTCTCCACAGCTTGTAGGTCAGGATCAAATATAGGAATATTGTCGTCACTTTGAGATGACCCTTCTCCAGTTTCATCAAGATTAATTATGGGGTCGTAAGGTGCTGAAAATAAAAGTAAATAAGCTTCACATAATTACTTTTACAAATCTAGATGCAATCTGTTTTAGTTAATATTAAGAAAAGATTGAATCAAAATATTTAGAAAAACTGTATTTCATTAGCTCAATATCACTATTGTCTTTGCAAGTTCTTTGGTATATCAAAGTGTACTAATTATTTTGATGAAATAAGAATATCTACTTCAAAATAGTTCTGTTAGTCAATGTGTTAATAACAATTTAACAATAAGCACACATTGTGTCATCAAAATACGTTTTACAGTGGAGAGTTGAAATTTTTGAGAGGAAAGCGTATTCTATGTATCTGTTTGTAATCCGCAGAAAAAATCATGGAACAAAAATATCTAGAATTCTGAATTTTACTGCAAGTGGCCTTAATGGATATCGAAAATCATTTCTCAATGCATCTTTACAGTCCTATAGCTAAAAAAAAATGCTTACCTCCATCACTCATTCTGAAGAAAGGATCATCATCATCAGCATCTGTAGAATACCGTTTATCTATTGCTTCTTTTATATGGTTGTTGACACCCTGAGGATCTAGGTCCATGGCCCAAGAGAAATTCATCAGTGATAGGTGAGTATTGCCCAATTTCCTATGTACCTGGGAATCAAATGGAACAAGTTTTTGTAGGCAAAAAAATATTGTTTTATACTTTTTACTAAAGATAGGCAACAATGCCAAGTAGTGGGTGATGAAGAGGTTTGTACTTGGAACCTCTTTTGTGCTAAAGACAGTCAAAATTGCCAAGCAGTGTGTGATGAGGAAAATTTACTTAGGACCTCTGCAATAGCCCACTCTTTCTATTGTCAAAGAATCTATAATCAGCACATGAGACCTTTGTTTATTGTTACAAGGACTAGACATTTTTTCCATGTCATGTTCCCCCTCAAACCCTAGGAAAACTGAAGGTTGCCTTACCTTTCCTATCAGGAAATATACCAAAGATTCTTTAGGTACTATCTGTTTCAATTCTTCCAATTCTTTTAGTGCTTCCTGCAAATTCAGCACAAATTTAGTAAGTAAATCAGTTAAAAATCAAATATATTTTTATTAATATGCATATAAAAAAACTTGTCACACTGGCACCTCCTGAGGTTGGGGGTACGGTATTTATAAGGGACAAATGTAGGGGGTTGAGATAAAAAAAAAATGCAGTAGTTCTGTGGAGCTCATAGGTGCAAGCCTCCAATGAAACATCTGAGAGAGTTCTTCCCTCAAGAAAATGATCTCCTACTATATGAAATTTCGTTAAAAAAGTTTGCACTGTTTTTATCAGTAGGAAAGACCAAAACAGTATCAAGTGGAAAGGATGAATTTGAAATTTCTTACCGTATCTTTATCTGTAGCAAATAAAATGGAAGCACGATGGAATTTACACAGAGCGTTCTTAGGATCTGTTGCAATGGCTTTATCTAATGTTTTTAATGCAGCCTCTGATTTCTGTTGGGCGTGTTGAACCACAGCTATGTGACATAATAAAACTGAACTCTCTGGGTTTATGGATAATGCTCTTCGAAAATGAAGTTCAGCTAAATTATATTTTTCTTGTTTATGGTAAATTTGACCAATACCATACCTAAATTAACATATACATGTATATAAATTGAGGTTGTCAATAGAGGAAGCTACTACTGTATTGATATCTATGCAGTTCCCCTATAGTGACGTCATAAAACGCGTTTTAGTGGAATTGAAAGAAGCACAGACGTCCGAATGAAAATTGGAATGGTGCAAATTGATGCTATCAGAGTCCCGATACACATAAAAGTTCAGAAAACCTCTTTGCTATCCCTTTAATTTGAATGAAATTGTTAGGGAACTCACCATGCTATATATAATCTCATGTCAACTCTGACAGCATTACGGAAACATGCCATAGCTTTATCTAACTCCTCAGTTATAACATATTCATGTCCTAATAAAGTGTAGGCATAGGAACAGTCAGGATCAACCTAGAAAATACAACTTTACACTTTAATTTATGCACATCATAATGGTGTGATTTTATTTTTGTAAAGGCGCCACTCACAGTATGCAATGAGGAGAATCTTGTCAAGACAGCGCATTAGTCTACTCCTTCATTTTCTTCTTGTCCTATTTTAATGACCCAAGGCTTTTATTTGTACAAGTCCAAGAAAAGGTATTCAGTGTGCAATATAGCCCGACAAATCTGGCCTTACCCAGTTCCTCTTATGTAGTTCCTCGGATATAGGAAGTGGTTTCAGGTCCAGACATATAATTACAAGTTCCTCTGTCCTTAGATTTTGTGAATTTTCATCATGACAAAAGCCCTTTTTGGCAGAACTTTTGGTATCTATACAATACAGTCAAAGGGTATGTTTTTCTCTTCTTAATACATCTCTGTAAGAAAGTTGGGCTTTTGTCATGCCGAAAATTCTCAACAACTAGCGACCCAAAATTGGTTCACAGTAACTCCCATGAAAATCAACACTGACCCTAAACCCGGTTCTGATAACTAGTTCTGATATCCCATTCAACTGGGAAAACAAACCTGTAATGCTCTTTGAAAGAATTTTATAGCTAGATCATGCTCTTGTTGCAAGCTAAAACAGTTACCAGTAGCACACCAGGCCTGAAAAAGATCATAACAAATGAATATTGTATTATCATAATTGTAGTCTTAAAATAATATAAGTTGTCACCCTTTGGAGGGCAATAGAGAACTTTTACAGTAGATGCCCTAGACCTGTTGCTTAAAATCTTTGTTTTTGACTATGTCTATAGTGGCTATTGAATCAGATTGATGGTATTGTGTGAGACAACAAAGTAAAGCTTCAGAGTGTATCAATAATCAGTATTTATGAAACTGAGTTGAATATTTATTCTGATCTCGAGAAAGTGATAAATCTAAGATTAGCTGATGAAAATTGCCAAAAGTTGTTGTCAACAAGTTATTGACGAAAGTTGAAGGCGTAGTAACAGAGAATTCAAAGGAAATTCCCATACAGGAGAAGTCTGGTTGTTAGTAGACAAGTTATCTTCATTTCGTCACTTAACACTGAACAACAGCAAGACAATTTCAGACCAAAATAAAAATACCTGAGGTGAATGTTTATCAAGCTCTGTGAGATCTTTGGCTAATGTAGAGAGTTCGACCTCCAGTTGTAGATGCCACAATGTTGTACTGTACAGATCCATACTGTCTATATAATAAGGTTCCATACGTCGTATTTCTTCAAACAGTCTTTTTGCCTAAAACACAATAGGTAAGGATGGTTGAAAGGTAACACGTTACTATTTAGAAGTAGGCACTGACAGAGTGTGTTCACTAATTCAAGAGGTAACAAGTTACTATTAAGAAGTAGGCACTGACACAGGGTAACAGCAGTGTTCATTCAACACCAAAATCATGAAAGATAAAATCTCGCTTGGATGCATTTTTGCAAAAGCATTTCAACTTACCTTATGATAGTCTGCAAGGTCGTAATAAGCTTTGGCCACTTGTGATAACACCCAACCAGTGTTGTATTGGTGCTCTGGGAGGTCGTTTAAATATTCTATAGCTTTCTTACAGTTATAATTACATACAGCTTGATATCCTTTACCTAAAGCTTGTAATAATGTTAATACTCCAGCTGTAAAACAAGGGAAATAACTCTATAATTACACATGTAGAGAATTTGTCCTTGATCCCTAAAACAAAATGAAGACTGATTTATTTTCATATCACGGTAAATAGCTCCACACAATAAGCTGCTTCTGGCTTACCAATATCTGTTTAAAATACAGGGGATTTATTCTGGAAAACTTAAAATGATTTCAGTGCAATCATCTGATTGGTCAATCACTAAAAAGATTTTAAATTTTGTTTTTTTTAACCAATCAGATTACTTCATTTCTTAAATATGGTTTTATCTGAATTAAGTTTTCAAGGATAAGGCCCAAGACCTACAGGTTAATGCACTTGCCATCCATGATCTGACAAGATTCTTCATAAAGCATGTTCCGTGGAATTTTGATAAAATATCATCGCAACTTTTCAGAACTTATGCTAACCAATCAAAAACACTCTTTAAAGTGGTTAGAGAAGGCAATGTTTAACAATGAATATCTCAGAATTCCTCAAAAGTAGTAAGTGTATCTTGTGTATCTTTATTAAACAGAACATGTAATGGACTGAATATATCCAATGACACAGAACAGGAAATGCATTACAATCGTGTCAGATCATGGATGGGAAGAGAAGTAACTCGCAGAAATGAAACAAAAACTCAGATTGACTTACACATAGACTGATGTTGCATGTGAATGATCATCTGCGTAGGCGTAGGGGTATCTGGTATATGGTTAGCTTTACTATCAGCTGTATACTCTTCTTTATTAATCTTGTTTAATTCTTGTTGAGACTTGATTGTCCGAGACTTTGATTTACGATTGATTGCTTTTGGACTGGTTAATCTTGTCTTGTTTCCCTGACTTTTATTATTTTCCTATAAAGAAAGGAAATGGGCAAATAAAATGAAATTGAGCTTTCTGTACTAAGTTTTGGGCCTATGAAAAGAAATGGAGGTATGTAATATTCTACTGTGGCAAAGATTGTTTTTTTTTTGTATTTGATGAAAACAGTGTATACTCTACCTTAACTGAGCTAGAACTGCCAAATAATCTTGAACTTCTCCGCACACTTCGGATTCTGAAAAACAATGTAAATGTGTGCAATAACTACAAAACAAATCTAATTCCAGCTTTGCTAAAAATTTCCATATAAGATTTTGGAAGGAAATGGAAATAAACGTTTTAGGTTATGAATGATTCAAAAAATAACCGAAACAAGATACTCTGATACAGTGCCTAATGTAACAAGAGCAATTAGAGGAAATCTGCCAATTGCCGGAGGAAGTACATGTCTGTAATAATCTATCTACACTCTGGTGTTTAGTCCAACCACAACTTGAAATCAGTGTATATTACTCACCCTGTTTGAGGAATGGGTATATCTGGGGTTTTAGTATTACCACACACACTAAATACAGGTTTAGGACCTAACTTTTGATTTTGACGTCGAGTAACAGGCTGCAAAAAATATATTTGAATTTTTAACAAAATTAACTCTTCATTCATTTGACATTCTTCTGAAAGTCAGAGATTTCTGATTTTATTTAATACCAAATGCAGTATTTTTAGTAGTGTTAAGATAAATAGCTTTAATTGGCCTGTAACTTAAACTTTAAGAATGTTTACACCCATTTGCGACAGTTAACACAATGTCAACTTGTCAATGGTAAATACAGTCAATTTGTTTAAGGAATGTTTCCTTTTAGAATGAACATAAAATTTATAGTCTCAAATCCAGCCAATATATTCACTAGTGGACTTGCCTGGTGTCATAAATATACAACAGAATCCCTGTATAATCTGATAGATCCATAAAAGTAATTGAAAACTGATTGATTGACTGATTTATTGTTTTACCTTTTTACAAGGGGCTTCTACATCTTTCAACTGTGTTTCATAAAGCGCTACAGGGCTGGGCGTTAAAAATGGCATACTATTCACATTAGGACTGGACGAATCAAAAGGCATTACACCAAAACTGAAATGAATAAAAAATAGGAAAATCAAAACTCTTGAGCAATATATCAAAGATAAAAACAACCAGTTTTACTGTGATAGCAACTTAGGATCAGATGGATCATGTCTACCAGCTGTTTCTTGGCCAAACCTCTTGGCACCGGTTTGTCCTGAATGATATGTACCCATCAATAACCAAGATCAACAAGCACGACAAACATTTGTCCAATGTAACCAAGAAAATAATCTAATTCTAACACTGTCCTACATACTGTTATGTGTTTTTGAAAATTTATCCTCTGGATAATTTGTATGTTTTTGTTGAACAAAAGAACCAGAACATGGATTTTAATTCTGAAAAAAGATACATACCACTGAAATTGAGCTTTATCAGCTGGTGATGCAAATATATAGACTCAAAACCCTTTTCTAAAAGGGTGTCTGCAAATAATAGCTCAAGATATCCAGGTAGCAAAAGTCAGTAACTGTTTTACTAATAGCTAAGGATATCCAGACAGCAAAAATTAGTATATACCCGTTAGGACAGTGTTTCACAGTTTGAGAACTAATAGATAATGTTATCCAGACATTTCAAACCAAAAATATGAAATATAGAATGTCTTACCTCGGGGATAAAGGACTATGACTATCAAAAAGTGCTTTACATAATAAAGTTTTTGAAAGAGGTACATGAAGTTTTCTTTCTGACTTCAGAGCCAGTGGTACTGGTAAACTAGGAATGGTCTGGTTTTCTGGCGTTCTGTTAAAACTTCCAACTTCACTGACACAAATAGTCGGCATAGGGCTATGAATCTAAAATTAGATTATGACGGAGATTATGAATCACTGGCCTGGGAATCAGAAATCTTTCTCAGAGGAATTTGAGCTAAAAATATATTTTGAAAGAGAATGAAACCTATGCAAGCATTGGTGGGCTTGCAGATTGCAATGAGTGAAATTTTGCCAGGATTGACATTATAATCTTTCTTTTTGATTTGTAACTGTTGAGAGATCTTTAACAGCCTGTAGCACACAATACCTAGGTTTATTGTCCCATCTGAATGACTAGACCCTTCTCCATGTCAGCCGGTCACTGATAGGGGGAAACCACTTAATAATGTGACTGAACCCTGGATTTTCACATTTGCGAGCAAGCATGTAACTCATTTAGCCACCATGGCAGCTATGCATACTCAGGACTTACATTTAAAGGTTTGAGACCAGGAGTAACCACAGTAGATACTGGTATAGGAGAAACATTATCACACATATTATAGGTTGGTGGTACTGGAGTCTCAGCCACAGGTAAGGTATTCTGAAATATCTGATTTGGGTCCACTTTCTCACCTAAAATAAATTAAAGGGATACAGTCGTCATAATTGCTTTACCAGCTGATAGAGATCAATTTCAGCTATGAATATCATTTTTCAGAATCAAAATCTGGTGTCTGCTTCATCTATAAAGATGCAGTTCATAATAACTTGACTTGCTAAAAAGTCTACTTGTGTATATATCATGTAAGTATGTGGTCAGTAGAGCAGCCACTTGTGTTCAAAAGGTAAGATCAATTTGATTAAAATACAAATTTGGATGGTTTTTTTCTTCAAGTAACTTCACTTGACATCCATGATCTAATTCTACTTTAAATCAGGATCAGTTGATACTGATAGCATCAAAGTTGTCAGAATTTACCAATCAAAATTATTGTTAAAAGTATGCAAAACAAATCAATGTTTCAGATGAATATCCCACAATTCCTCTCTTAAGGTAGGGAAATTTTACTTGATTGATTGAATATTATATGAAGAGCATGCGACACACAAAAACCTTGTAGGATCATAGATGGAAAGTTGTGTTACCCAAAGAAAAATCATGAAACAAATCATCCAGATTTGCAATCTTTAAGTAAGAAGGTACAACTTACCTAACTGACAAAGTCTTTCAAATGATTTCCATAACAGAGGATTTAATCGTAAACTACGCTTGTAACACTCCCCAGCCTTCTCTATTCTGTCTGTTTTACTGTAACATAAAATCAACATAGCTTGCAAGACAAGGTAAAAAAAAGCTTGCTAGACGATCTATTTAAATTTGACCAGGCCAATAAATTTCTTATCCTCCCACCTCAATTTTCCAGAAATCAGAAGAAAAAAAACACAATCAGAACATTTGCAAAAAAAATAAACTTTACACCCTAGGAAAAAAGAAATCACCATTAGAAACTCCCATTATTATTCAAATATATGATTTTTGATTAAATCAATATTTAGAAAGTAGGAAAAACCAAGTCAATCCTTTTCTTTTCTCTGCTGCCCTTCACACAAATTTGTTCTTTTATTTTTCTTTTGTCTTTCCACAAAGAATATGAATTAGCTTGGTTTTAATAGTAATGTCTATTTGTTTTTTCTATTCCAAATAGCTTCAAATATATCTGAAAATACTGTGACATCATGAATATTTATGACCTCAGTCCCTAATACAAGGCTGTGATAAGATACAAGTAAGTGTTTTACATCAAGACACTGGAAAAACCAAGCTACTTACGAGTAAAGTGTAGCTAAGAGGGAAAATACGTGACAAGCCATATTACCATACTCTATTTCTATTTCATCTAAACTATTGGTATATTTAGCAAATACATCTCCAACTAATATAGTTTCAGCTTCATATAGCCTACAACATATAACATACACTATTATCACTGATGTCAAGTTGAACCATTCCTGATATCTTTTAAAGCTAGATTTTTTTAATTCCATGGTTTGACATATTTGGGGGAATGATTTGGGTCTTTAATATGTAAATAGTCTTCAGAACTACCAGAACTACATGAAAGTGCATAATCCCTTCAAATATACTTATCAATCTAGAAATTTCAGTTTCTAGAACGTCTTTTGAGTGCGGATAACTCTGTACGCTCAAATTTTGACGCTGATCAATAAACATTATTATTGATTAGCTAAGCTAAAAAATACTTATTTTTGAGATTAAGACACATTCGGTCAAAGTATGGTTCAAGATCCCAGTTTTTACGACATGAATTAAATATATAAACTGACTCACTTGTCTATATCCATACAGCATTTAGCCAGTAAATATTTACAGTCATGTCTAGGGGAATCGTGTTTCTTTAATAACATATGAGCCTGTATTGGTCTTCCTGACCTGTAGTAACACGTCGCCAGTAGGTATAATGTGTCGTAATTCGGAACTAAAAGTGAAATAGTAGATAAAATCATGTAAACAGTTACCGTACTCTACACCATACTGGGATAAAGAAAAAAAATTCAAATCATTTATGTATCTTATAAGGCTGATGAAATGAAATGCAGCTTGGCATCCACATGCCTTTTTGGGATAAAGCAATAAAAATTTAAATCAGTTTGTCATTCTTTACTGTACTGTATCAATCTAATGAAGAGAAATGTATTTTTGTAGCCTTTTCTATCCCTTACAGAATAATAAAATGAGATGTATTGGTATAGAGGTATTGCATCTTACTATTCACTTTATCATGCTAAAGAAAATATATTACATTTTTTTCAGCAACTTTTTTGGCTCAGGAAATGAAATGGGATAAAGTTATACATTTCTCATGTTCAGTGAATAAAGACAAGCAACACCATGCAGTGTGAAATGAGGAAATTTTGTTGAACTTTTCCTTAACAATATAAAAAAAAAAAAAAATGCATGAACAAACCTTCTGCGAACAGTCTTTCAGCTAGAAATGTTGCATCAGGAAATGAATAGTGATTTAATGCATCCCAAATAGCAGCCTGAAATAAATAATCAACAATCAGTAATAAAGAGCTAAGTGAATTTCTGATTCTTACTGAACATTTCAGTATTTCAAACACTGCTTTTACCAAGTAAAGGTACAGAAATTAATTGTTACAATGTAAAGCATTTTATTTTCCTGGATCTACTGTCCTACCAGAGCTTACAATTGGGATCTTTTACCTAATTTCAAAAACATTCAAATCAAAATTTCTTGTCATTGTTCTCGAGGCCATCCAGAAGTTTTTGTTAGGGCCAGTAATATATCCAGATGGGCAATTATGTATGGTGTTTAGTTGCAGTAATGAAATGGGTCAGTTGTCAGAATTTTTACAGAACCTGTTTTAAGAAGGTTTTTCACATCTCCGATGTTACATTTTTCAAAACATAACCTTCCCATAACCAGACCTAGATTTTCGGTCTCTACACCAGGCACAAATGTAAAAATAGCTATCTGAGGCTGGAAGTGGAAGCAATTAGTGTTGGTATTCCGCCCATCAACCAAGATAACTAGTGGGGAGGCTAGGGATAATGAAGAGGCATAGACTAGAAAAAATAGAATTAACACCCCCTCAGTTTTCATAGAAATTAAACATATATATTGCACACAAATTGAGAAAAATAATCAGAAGGGCAGATACCGAAAATGGAAATTTTATTTCGTAGTTCGACTCTTATTATTGACTCATTTGGAACTAAATTATTACAAATTATGAAACTAATTGATGAAAATGCAAATAGAAAATCACCTGAACTGGTTCTTGGTGAATCATTCTGTCTATCTATCAGTTTCATAGGCCGAAAACAAGATTTAAATGACATAAATAATCGATTTATTATAAATAATAATTTTCACTCTTGGTGAAATCCGCCATTTTAATCGGGTCTCGCTTTCGAGTCGACCTTTGACCTCGAAAGATGAAAATCTTCGATCCATGGCTTCAAGACTTACTACAATCATCATGTGAACGACTTTATAAAATTTTAAGGCAATGCCGAGTGTTTTTAAGAAAATTTACTATTTTCGACAGCTCCCATGTCAATTGTAGTGTCTTTGGTTTGTGAGCTAGCCCCATAGCCTACTGAATCATATTCGGAAGTAAATGAAAATTTTGTGAATTAAAGGACGACAGTTTAGAATTTTGGATGTGCAAAAAAAAAAAACAAAAAAACAACAACAAACTTGACACATTAGGCTAGTGGATGAAAATACAAATAAAAAGAAATTGAAGAAAAATACGTATGACATTTTCAGCTGAAAGACTTTTGCCTACCCATATTTGCCCTATTAGCTATATTTTGACACATTCTTAAAAATGTATAGGCCTACGTTTCAGAATCACCCAATCCTTGGGCACAAGCTCGTAGTGTCCCTCCTCCCTTAAAAGAAAATCAATGATCACCACAGCAGAAGGCTGCCTGTGTCTGTGGATAGTAATTGTATTTTTAGAAATGAGTGAAATGGTGGTTCTTTAATTCAATTCGCGACGGTCAAAGACATATTCGGTTGGGGCTGCCAACAATTCCTGAGACATTTATCTTTCATATTTGATAGTAGATGGATTGTACGTCGGATTTTCTTTCTAAACATTGTCATTGAAATAGATAAAGAATTAGTTGAGATAGCTGGAATAGGCTAATGTCGTTGTCCCAGCAAAATTTGGAAAAAAGGTTTTCAAATTGTGATGGACAGCCCCCCTTTAAACTCAGATTGTTATCAGATAAGAGTTATGTCCCTTTATTATTAGCTGTCAAAATGGCGACTTTGTGAATGAGTCAAGCTGTGCTTGTTAAGAATGGAGAATATTAACCAATTTGTTCAGAGATAAATGGATTTTAGTTTGGATATTTAATTTGAAAATGTCTTGCGAAAAAATATTGGCGGATGACAGCCGAAATGACAGTACAAGTAAAGTAGCAATGCGTCGAGAAGGTTAGTATTAGATTTTATTTTGAATGTTTTGTTCTATCGATACAGCCTGCAGACGTCAGTCGGCGTGACATAATCAAGTATGATTCAATGGTTGTTGAAACAAAGGATTATTTTATTATTGGACGACTTGAATGACCTTTCATTTACTCATATTACTGGTCACATTTAAAACTTTTTGGGGTATTTTTATTTCCACATTAAAAGCTGACATTATACATAGACATACCACAACAAGTCCAGTGAATAAGTTATAAAATAGAACTTCTACTTCAGGGACTGTTCACAAAGAAAATTGTCAAAATAGTCCTAATACTTTTAAATATTTAAAGAGCCCCACCCATAAAGAAAATATTGAATTTTCAAATGCAGTGTTCATGTAAGATGAGTCATTCAATTTTATTGAAAATTTAAATTGGGTCAGGCCTAATCTTTTCAACTTATTACTATAAGGCCTACCATATTTATTATTATAGATCTAGATCTAGGAATATTACTTTTTCTTTTTTGATTTTATTTTTTTCTTTATCTTGATTTTCTACTGTTGTGTTACTTTTAATTGTAAAACTTTAAATAGCTTCTCTTTCAATAAGTAAATATGTGAGCATGCACCTCAAGATAAACGACGCCGATTTAATAGGGCAGTTTATGGGATCTTATACAAGTGGTTACTACATTTATAATCATCAGACTCGTGATATACGCCTTGAATTGAAAAAAATTGCTTTCGACAAATTTCTAAATGATAAATGGATAACTGTCAATGTTTACCAGTCAACACTTACTTTTTCCATTGCTAGCCTTATACTGCCATGTTAAAGATTGTTTATCTCAAGGCAGAAGAAGGGAATTAGTGTGTTAATCCAATTACTATTAGTGAACAAGTTTCAAGATGAACAATGTTCACATTATATAGTGAGTGACCTGTCTTTCATGTCAAGTTCTAATGCATAGAAACAAAATGGACTGATCATGACGATATATATGATATAAATCTTCCCCCAGATTAGCACAATCTTTGCTTGACTGTAAGTAAAAGGATGCTGCCAAGTCTGGAATGATTGAAGTAACCTATAGAAAATGAATAAAGCAAAATATCCATCTCTTTGTTAGATTTGATTCTAATCATATTCAGTTTTTCAATCAAAACCGTTTCATAGGTTAGTCTATTTTGTTTACATTTTTTTTTTTGCTAAGTCTGTGGGAGAAAATCGTTTTATTTCAGTTTTAAAAGAAGGCAAGTGATCATTTGGCAGAGTGCCTTTTATCCCATTTAGACTGAATTACATTTAAAAATAAAGACTGAATGTGTTTTGTCTGAGGTGATGGAATGTTTTTATGAGAATTAAAACACCTACTTGGCTAGTATCTAATCTTTCTGATGACAAATTACTTTGAAATGGCACTGATAAAACTTAAAGCTATTCCTGAAATACTTTAATTTCTAACAAGACTATTTTTCATACTTGATTTCTCAAAGGTGGTATGAGTTTTCTAGTTTCTAGTTTGCAATTTTGTGGACAAACATTGATTTGAAGGCTCAAATTTCGAGGGTGAACTGTGAGCACTATTTACGATAATAGCTAAGCTACAAAAATTTCTCAGGACTCAGGTATTGCAGTTCAATTGAAAAGGATCACTATACAATTCCCTTGTTATGCAGTCCTGCAGGATACAGATGAGTAGGGCATTATACTCTATCTTATTTCCTGCTTGAAGTTATTACTTTAAAGTTATTGGAGCACATTATTAAAGGTGTGTTAATAATTAACTAATTAAGATAAAGGTAATAACAAGATAATGTGGTATGAGTTAGGGCTAATTAGTAACTAATGAACTCTGAATCCATAGCGCCGTAGGTGTGAAGCCTTTTTCTCATAACATTCTACTATCAGTTGTTCTGGCAAAAGGTAAGATTTTTTAGTTTGATCATTTTAATGTAGCTAAACCATCATATATTTACCCCTCTGTCCTGATGATTATCATGTATCTGCAACACTGTAAGCAGCATAAGATGAGTTCTAGTCAATTAGAATTGGTTCATATTGTAGAATAATCTTGACTTCTTGCTCCTATTGTAATGAAATTTCTGAATTTGCTCATGCATCTCATTCTGAAAAGAGTAACAGATACCATAGCTGAAATCAAGCTTTAGAATCATAATAATAATTAATAAAAACTGTATTAGAAACCCAGTTGCACAAGGCAATCTTCCCTGGGATCTTTCTACATACAACTACAATAACATATATTTACAATGAAAGTAGAAATAAAATAGAAAATGGATGATGAAAATTAAGAGTCACATTAAGGTGATTCAAATATATGTAAAAAGGAAACGAAATAATAGTAATCTTTACAACATTAAAGATAATAGGATAATTGTAAAATAATTCTAGTCCCTCTTATTATCATAGTTCCATTTTCAGTCCTGTTTTAAAACAATCTACACTGTTGGATTGTTGAAGTACTTGAGGTAATGAATTTCAGAGTAAACTAGCCTTGTATTTGAATGTCCTTTTCATGGCCTCAATCCAGCACTTGGGTAGATGTAATGAGTTTATTGTTTCCGAACGTAGACAGAGAGTCATTCTCCATCAAGATAATTGTAGACAAACAGCATGTCAGATGTTTATTCTGAAAAGTGTCAAGCTCCAGTATCATTCTCCATCAAGATAATTTTAGCCAAATATAGTGTCAGATTTTTATTCTGAAAAGTGATACAGATAGCTGAAATCAGCTGGTGATCAAATATTTGAATGACTATTTTTATTATGTAATAATTTTTATTGTATGGCTAAACAGCATGTCATATTTATATTCATTGGCTTTGTCATTACTTGGTTTAATGAATAATCATAGGACTTGAGAGAAAGTGTTGGATACAGGATTTTTAGAGTGCCTAGTAAATTTCTCCCTTGATGGCCACACCTGTTATGATAATAAAGAAACATCATTGAATATGGTACAGATATCAGGAATTCTTGGGTAATTGCCCACCCAGCATCTGTTGGGTTTAAAATGTGAATGATAGTACTAATACTGTTGTAGTATTTAGTATTGATATAGTATTGTCAGAAATGACCTACTCTATATTAACCCAAAGTAGAGTATATGGCAGCTTTTTTTGATTTTTTGCTACCACACAATTTCACAAATATACTCAATTTTGATTGCTTAGACATTATGTTATAAGAACGAGACCTTGGTAGAAAAACTTGTTAGATTACAATGGAGATGAAAAATATCAGAAAAAAAATTAATTATAATCTAGTTTTAAATAAATGGATTCTGAGAACAATGTTGGGTGATAGCTATTAGGAATTCTGTCTAAATTTATGGAATGAAGGCACCAGATACTGGTTAAAAACATCATATCTCTCAATACCCAGCCCTACAATCTACATATAGTCTTATTGTTTATAGTCTTTCTGTCAGGGACACCTGTGATGCAAGATAAATGTCAAATGATGTCAAAGAATTAGGCAAAGTTCATCGTACTTTGACATTGTGAAGATGCTTTATGGATTGATGGATAAATTATCTTTTTAAAATAATTTTTTGACCTTATTTTATTTGAGAATTTTGATTTGAAACAAAGTGGTTATTGTAAAGTTTTGAATACAAATCTATGATTACCATTAGAAAAGGCACAAATTAATTGATTTAAATAATTATTGTTCACAAACTGAGTAGGATGTCTATTAACCAGACAAAACAGGGTTAAATTATTCGCAAATTGAGTAGGATGCCTATTGAAACAGACAAGATAGGGTTAAATTATTCACAAATTGAGTAGGATAGGATGTCTATTTAACCAAACAAAACAGAGTTAAATTATTCACAAATTGAGTAGGATGTCTATTTAACCAGACAAGACAGGGTTAAATTATTCACAAACTGAGTAGGATGTCTATTTAACCAGACAAGACAGGGTTAAATTATTCACAAATTGAGTAGGATGTCTATTGGACCAGACAAGACAGGGTTTAATTATTCATAAATTGAGTAGGATAGGATGTCTATTGAACCAGACAAGACAGAGTTGAATTATTGACAAATTGAGTAGGATGTCTATTTAACCAGACGAGACAGGGTTAAATTACTCACAAATTGAGTAGGATGTCTATTAAACCAGACAAGACAGGGTTAAATTATTCATAAATTGAGTAGGATAGGATGTCTTTTGAACCAGACAAGACAGGTTTAAATTATTCACAGACTAAGAAGGATGTCTTTTAACCAGACAAGACAGGCTTAAATTATTCATAAATTGAGTAGGATAGGATGTCTTTTGAACCAGACAAGACAGGGTTAAATTATTCACAGACTGAAAAGGATGTCTATTTAACCAGACAAGACAGGGTTAAATTATTCACAAATTGAGTAGGATGTCTTTTGAACCTGACAAGACAGGCTTAAATTATTCACAGACTGAGAAGGATGTCTATTTAACCAGACAAGACAGGGTTAAATTATTCACAAATTGAGTAGGATGTCTATTGAACCAGACAAGACAGGGTTAAATTATACATAAATTGAGTAGGATAGGATGTCTTTTGAACCAGACAAGACAGGGTTAAATTATTCACAGACTGAGAAGGATGTCTATTTAACCAGACAAGACAGGGTTAAATTATTCACAAATTGAGTAGGATGTCTTTTGAACCTGACAAGACAGGGTTAAATTATTCACAGACTGAGAAGGATGTCTATTTAACCAGACAGCCCCCATGTTAAAGGGGTAGTCTAATTTTTTTAGTACCTTAGGAAAGTAAGGTGCTCAAATAATGATAACTATAGAGAACTGTGCTTTGATCTTGTTTTGAAATTTTAAGATGCCAAAACTGTTAAAAAAAGGTTTTTGAGTAGCTGTACTAGCTGTAGAGTATTAATGAGTGAAGTAAATAGCATATTTTAGAAATATTTTCATGTATGATTTATAATTTTTGAATACTTTCATTTGAAAAGGGACAAATCAATATTCTTTTATCTTTTTAACCATCGATTATCTTCAAATTAGTATTCACAGTATTTGAGCCTTTAGCACTGAATGGAATTTTGAATGAGGATAATGTCATTGATTTTAGGAAACTATTTTAATTGTTACTTTATAATGTTCGATGAAATCTGAGTGTTAGAATTAGAATCAGCTATAGCTTTGTTGTTTGCCAGTTGTGTTTCTTAAGACCTCCACTGTGGTTTAGTGAATAACTTGCTCGCTAGATTCAGAGGTTTCAACCAATTATAATCCAGGTCAAAAAAACCCTTTCAATTCTAAAGTATTTCAATGACTTAATTCAAAAGAAAAACTCTGCAAGCTATTCATTCATTTAGATCTTAATCATGAAGCCAGACATTTTTTAGCTTAAATCAGACATTATTGTGAGATAAGTCAAATCAAAAATCCTGATTAAGTTTAACAAAAAGACACCTTTCACTTCAAAAGTACCGCAAACGAAAAACTTTGCAAGATATTTTCATTTAAAACCAAATCATGTAGTTAGAAGACATAAAAATAGACTGAAATCTGTTATGGAATCGTACTGCCAGAACGAATGATATAGATTGAAGTCTGGTATTCCCTCAACATGGCGCCATTCCAAGAGAAATATTTTACAAAGTACAATATATATTTGTTTGCCTTCACTCTCTATTTCAATATAATTTATCTGAAAATTCAGAAGACTGAAATATGATTCCTTTGAATTTTATTTTTGGTAAATGTTATCAAGAAAGAATGCATCAAGTTGTTTTATGAGCAGAGTCTGTTTTGTGGTTTTTCATCAGTCAGACCTCTCTATAAGAAATGAAATGGAGTTTGACATCCATGTAAAATGAAATAAAATTGTGTGAATTGAAATGAAAACTTTTACAACTGCTTACTAAACAATTCAGTTTTTAATCATCCCTTTAAAAACAAATACAGATTGACGAAGTTTATGCAATAGACCTTATTCAAGCCTTGTTTATGAGACACTGAAAGCAAGGTTTAACATAGCAGTACAAATTATGTCATCCATTGATAAAATAGCCTTTGTGACTGAACTCTCCAACAGCAAGAAAATGGACTTTACTCAGAGATGTGTCATGGTAAATTTTCATCTGAAAGTATCATTAAATAGCTTATTTAACTCTGATTTTAATGATGTAAAATAAAATGATTAGTTATGAGTTACTAGGACTGGAGACGGGAGTTTTATAGATGTCAAGGTGACAAATTAACTGCAGTGACACCACGTTGCCTTCGTTTGTTTGTATTATGAGCCTCATTCTGTATTTAATATAGACAACGTGTGAATAAGGTCTATAGTAGTCAATAGCTTTTTTTAGAAGTATAATTTACAAAATTTTTGATAATATATATTTTGCCCCTTTAAGAATATAAAATTTTTGTTTTACCATACAACCTTCTTCTCAATGTCAAATTATAACAAACTTTGTCTTATACCTTGACTGCTATATATACAGTCTGATATGAAAATAGTCGAGCAAGGACAGGTCAAAAGTCCAAAGAGAAATCCATTAAGAATTTCCATTAACGTAAATCTTACTCAGAGCTTGATCTCCTATGAAGAAGGTAAAAATAGCATCCTCACGTCTGTAATTAACGTTAGTCATGAAACCAAAGTCTAATAATAATACTATGGAATAATAAACACGATTTTATTATTTTTACATGATTTTTCGTATTGTAACTTGATCTATACATTTTTTGTAAACATTTTTTTATTTATAATAATTAGATTTCGGGGAAAAAATAATCAAAAGATACAATTTGATAGATGTAGAAATTGTTGGCCACTTTAATCCAGGGGTTGGAATCCCCCCTCAAAGTAAAAAGGTCCCCTTGACCCTCAGTTGATATTTTTCATTTCCTCTATTTTTTTATTTCTTACTGGGATCCCTGTGATAACGAAAAGTAGTTTCCTTATTGTATTGTGTGGGTAGAAGTCAATCTATTAATGTTGGTAATTGACTTCATCAAGAAATACTAATGGGTTGTCAGTTAGATGATTGAGGATCTATTTCTGTACATTTATTATGGTAAATCCAGGGCTGTTACTGCATCAAGTCAAAAGAGACAAAAGCCTCATGCTTGAGAAAGATAAAAACAAATAAATGAAAAAAGAAATTTTTTTCAAAATTAAAAAACCCATAAATATGATTTTCACTAGATATATCATATGGTATGGTAATGGTGGTTAATGTTAAAAGTCTACCAAAAGGGTAGTGATGAAAGACATAGCTTTTGCCTCGTAGTAAAACGACCACCCAAATTTAAGACTGGAAGTACTAAGAACGTAAGTCAAACATGACTGGCAGATATAACCGCGTTTATTCAGTTGCCGATAATCCGGAAACCCCGATATCCGCACGCTTTTTACTGGGAACGGAATATTTACTATGTAAAATTATCCGTTAATCCGGTTTCCGGTTTCCGGTTCCACACGGCTGTGATTGGGAACCAATTATCAATTTCTACAGTAATTAGTATTCATCATCCGGTCGCGTGTTACTGTGAGTTCTTCTAACTGGCTTCCAGATGAGTGGTATTTAAGATGTCACGTGATTGGTGTTTAATAAATCCTCATTATGAGATTAAGCAATTAATTTAATCATCACGTGTAAGCTATCTTTCGTTCAATCATACCTGAATACCATCAATCGTTCAGTTATACTTCAATGCCATCTTTCCTTCAGTCATATCTGAATTCTATTATTGATACGGAAGGCATCAAACGTTTGCCCCACAAAGTTACGGCACAGAAATTTGTGTTTATAAATCATTGATTGGTGTTTAATATATCGTTATTTGAGAATATGCGGTTAATTTAATGATCACGTGTAAGCTATCTTTCGTTCAGTAATACTTGAATTCAATGTTTGGTTCAGTCATACCCGAATTCCATCATGGCTACGGAACACATCAAACATTATTGCTACGATGATACGGCACGGTAATTTATAAATTAGTGAATCCTAATTTTAAGGAATGATATTGTTATTATCATGCTTTGATAGTGAAATAAAATTAAATATTATAAACAATCGGGGTTCTTCACAACGTATTGGCCCTATAAAGTACACACATGTCTATCACTTGTTGCGTATGTGACATTTGACAGCTGTCCTTATAGGAAGGGATATAACTATAGTTATGGAATGGCATGTTTCAAGTATCTGGATTTCCGTTAAACCGCACGATTTTATCGGGAACAGGAATGTGCGGAGAAACGAGGCTCCACTGTATAAACACAGTAAATTAAAGTAAAAGCTAGTTTTTTCATAGCAATAATAATAAAGAAGGTGGAGCTCAAGTCAAACATGACTGGCAAATATCAACCAAATCAACACCCTTTATTCATTGGGAGTATAGCAGTCTAATAAAGAATATAGAGCTATAGTCAGACATGACTGGTTAATAAAGCTGAATTAACATCCCTAGTTAAAGTTATAATCTGAGTGTTTAAAAGTTAAAACCAGTTGTGTTATTTTGTCAGTTAAAATGAAGTTGTGAGTGTAAAAACATTCTTTAGTGTCATATTACTAAATTGTTCATTTAAAATTCACTCTATTTCTCTCTCACTATACAGTCTTAATTGTTCTTACAGTAGCAACCTGCAAACTCCTGTCTTTAAAGTGACAGATTCACCATCCACTAAACCATTCTTAATCTTAGGAACTGGAATTTTTTAGCTAACCTTATCAGTAATAGTGTTCACAGCTCACAGGCAAATATGACGTATATTAAAAAGGCATGATGATAAATTCTAGTTTGAAGTATATTTGAAGGAATTATGTGATTTCCGTGCAGTTCTAGTATTAACATACAAATCAATCCAAAAAATGGACATCTGTGTTTTAACAGGGAATTAATTCCAAAGAAATTTTATCATGGTTCCATAATTACTTCCATTTGTTCAATTTGAAATCACTTCAATGTTTAAATACAAACAGGCTTGTTATTGTACACAGATTTAGACCCTTTGAAAACAAAAAATATTTCATTAGCCACACATATTGTTCAGAAGAAATAAGGTTAAAATACAATTGAATAGGATGAACCCTATTGAAAATCATAAAAAAACCCCAGTGGACTTATGGATCTGAGATATTGTTTGTTGATTTGTTGAGGACAGAAATGTTTTTTTCAAAAATGTTTTTATTCAACATACATGACAGACATAAATCATTTATTCCTGAAATATTTTAGAATTCGATGTCCGTGGTGTGCATTGGGTGAAACTAGCCACAAAATGTTTGACTGAATGACTTTGCTTTTGCTATCCTGATTAGGACTATGTATCTGGAACACTTAAAAATACAGTTGCAGGTTGTAGCTCACAGACAATAGGACAGTTCCGTGCTTTCTGCAGTTTTATGAAATCTTATAAGACTCTCTATTTAATTTGATGAAAATGCAGACTTTTGAAACTCACAAAACTCAGTATTCCATTTCTTCATCTCTTTTAGAGAATTCACATATTTTTAACAATTTTTAGCAACAATGTGGTGCCTCACTGGTTCCAATGTGGTTCCAAGATGCCTTCATATGTCCTGAAAATGTGTCCACGGCCATGCTATGTTTCTTAGCCATAGCTAAGTGGAGATCAATTTCAGTACAGTCATTGAATGAGCTTTAAGCTTATAGATTGTAGAGTAAACATACCTTGCCATACAATGCCTATTGTTATGGAGCTCAATTTCGATGTAGTGTTTAAGTCTGGACTCTAGGGTTTAAAGCTTCTAAGTGGAAGAGAGGGCAAACACTGCCTAACTAAACATTGTTTATGGAATACTTATATAGGTGGAGCTCAATCCCAATAATACAGACTTTAAGCTCATAGGTTGTAGAGTGAGCATACCATGCCTTGCAGTCCTTAGTGTAGTGGAGCTAAATTCAATAAAGCTTACTATCTTACTAAACATTACAGTGGAATTCAAATTTGTGTTTTAATATAATTAACAAAGATTTCATTGTGTTTAAGTCTGCTGATTTGGCAATTTATCATATGTTTGTAATTATCTGTATTTAAAGTAGATTTTGATTGTCTACAGATTATAAATTCAGAATATTAACCCTTTGAGCATTTACTGGTCACAAATGTACAAGAGATCTATTGTTAATAAACTACCATAGGGACTGGTTGAAGTCCATAAGATAAATTAAACTGGTTGAATCTCGTGATCTTGACCTATAGTAGTAAGGGGGGTGGGGGAAGTCTTAAAGAACAGTTGATTGTTAAGCTGCCTTAACTTAAAGGGACATACTTTAGTTTCGGAAACGGGAATTTTCTAGCCAAGCCAATCAGTAATAGTGTTCATAGCTCACCGTTGAAATTGAGTGTAATCCATGTATGTCCAGAATTATCTGTGTTTGAATGTTAAAATGATGACTTGTCAATTTAAGATACTCTGTGATATATAGAAAAGACATACCGGTAGAGAAATCATGAGTAAAATTCCTAGTATGAGATATTTTTGATGGAATTGTGTGATTTTCGTACATTTCTAGTATTGATAGACTATTTACATATTAGCTTATTCAAGACTAAAATGAACCTCCAAAATGGAGCCACTGTCTCTTTAAATCATCTGAACTATAAGTTTTGTTTTCCTTGTTTCTTTTTTGGTGTATGCTTTAACCTTTCTACTGTATCTTTAAACACTACTCAATTTCAAAATGAAAACATGGCTATAGCATGAAGTATTGTAACTGTTCTCTGTCTACTCTATATATTATAACATGTCTGACTGTATACATTTCTTATTTCCAGCTAAAGACAAGAATCAAGTCAGCAGGATTAAAAAATTAAAACGCAGGATTTCAGCCAGTTTTGGGCGTCTATGTAAGTAGTCTTTATTTTTAAGATGCTTCATATCCTAATTTAACTTATAAATACAATATATAAACAAAAAACAAGATATTTTTACTGTTGAAATAGTGCTCAAAACATCAATTGTAGAGTGTAAGTATTTGGCAGTCAGCTAATGAATTATTCACATGAGGAAGTATTTATATCATAAATGAGGAACTATTTCATAATGTAAAGTGGTATCAGTTGTCTACAAGAGTAAGCATACCCTGCTTGGTGCCACACTCTTCATTGCTGCTCAATATAACATGAAAAATTGAAAGGTAAAAACTGTATAATGATCACATACTATCCAAGTATTGAATTTTGGATGAGGTACAGAGAGTAATTTTATTGAATTAGTTAATTAATAATACATGTTAATTAGTAGGCCTACATATAGTAGAAAGATCAAATATGTTCACTCGAGACAACAAGCATGTATAGTCTACAGTCTAATATTCAATAGGTTGTCTGAGAGCATATATCACTGACAATTTACGGGGCCCGTGTTGGCTCAGTGAGTGAGATGCTTGCTCCGGTTTAGGTGCAGGTTTTAATCCCAGAACGGGTCAAGGTAAGCTGGCATTGAAAAAGCATCTTGTCAATCAGATGGGACAATAAACTTAAGCCTTTTTTGCTACAGACTGTTCACAGTAAAGATCCCTCGACAGTTGGAAATTGAAAAGAGTAGGCTTATGCTACTATCTTGGTAAAATTTCTCTGATTGCACACTGCATGGCAATGCCGGTCATCATTAACCAAAAATAGGCACTTAAAAGTAGAACATAAAACTCCATTCATTCTTTTTAACCCTATGCCATAGCCAGTGTACCAGTCTTCAAGTCATGAAATTTCAATCAGATAGTATTTTATGCTATAATGAAATATGAACTCAATGAACTTTTTGACTCTTTCTTATCACCTACTTAAACTGTTTTTTCAAGATGGTGATAATATTGTTGACATTAAAATGATTGCTGATTTTATAATGATATATTTGCTCTGATAAGAAACCCACATCAAGTCTATCAAGTATGAATGATTATATAAAAAAACAAATATATATCAAATATACATGTAGTATACCCATATTGGTAACACTACCTGTATGAGCATGTGAAACCTTTGAGATTTCTCAACTTTTTATGTGTATCAGGGACACTGATAGCAGCAATTTGTACCGAATTTTTCAGTCCTTTTGTTTATTTATGGTTCCTGCAATTCTAAAAACGAAGTCGCAATATCTGCTTATATCATAATTACGTCATTAATCTAGATTAGCAGGAACCACAGACCTCTGCAGGTTTAAAAAAGTATTATAGAAGCAGTTCTGGATTGTTTCTTAGCAACTTCGACACACTTGCAACAGGATACAACTAGTTACTCAGTTGTTAATTGCAACTCAATCACTAAAATCAGTCGGTGTACATTTAGCAATTGCTGTTTGTTGCCTCTGTTCTAGTTTTCAGCTACTATTTTTGCTCTTATCACCGATTACTTTCATATTCTTCAGGAAATATATATAAACATGCAGTGAAATGAAGCTGCCATCTTAGATTGTTGATGAGACTAGGGCTGCCCCCTTGCTTGTAGGGAGCCAGCAGTAGTGCTGGTAGGATGTATCACCATACAACATGCCATGATACACGTATCATGTAGCCAGGTTGTGAATTGATACTTGATAATACATCTCATTCAATGTTGATCACTCCTTTCAACTATATTACTAAATATCATAGTTATTAAGTTATAAATTTATAAATATTGAAACTTTGAAGATAAAATGTTAATTGTTATTCCATTACTCCATGTTGAGATATGTATCATTGTGACCCTATGTATCATATCATGGCAAGATTGATGATACCCAGCATTAGAAGTCATAGACAACTTGTTGCTTTCAATTGCTTCAAGTTTGATGTTTGCTCTTAGCTCAAAGTGATCACAACTGTTCTGTCTGTAATCTTTCTGAGTCAATGTACGCTTTGCTTTACTCAATTTGGCATCACTCAAATCAGCTTCTACAATTTTCATCTTTAAGAATGACAAAACTTCACATAATTTTTTTAGTTAATTGACAAAATCAAATATAACACTGTCGCAAATTTATCAAATATGCACCAAGTACTCTCACAGATGTTTTTTGGCAAAATATTCATGTATCTAGTTCTAATCAGCTATGTATGACTGTTTTTTGCATGTGGCTGAAAAAAATGAAGACTGGTATCTCATTGAAATAGTACTGTTATACAATCATAAACTGAAGGCCAAAAGAAACTTGACCACTCTAAAAGTGAATTTAACAAAAAAAATATGTATCAAGTTAAAACCTAATCCACCCAAAATACATTGCCTAAACTTACATTTGGAGGGAATTATACATGATAACTGCTAATTGTGGAGGGAAAATCTAGAAAATGCAAGGAACAGGAACATAGAGGAACAAGGATATAAAAATGGATTGAATGGGATCACACAAGATAAAAAATAACAAGAAGAATGCCATGACTGACACAGCAACAACATGAGCAAGTTCTGGGAATGGTACGGATCCATGCCCACATCGCTAAAACCTTCAGCAGTTCCTGTGTTACTGCATCAAACTTGAATTTTCTTTCATTGCATACTGCTGGGTGTTTCCCATATTCATTTTACTGAATCATTACTGATACTCTTCATTATAGAAGTGAAGAAGATAAAAACAGATCTAGAATATGAAAATAATAATCATGCCAGTCTGTGCCAAATTTTCCCCGAAAAAATGTAAATTATAACTTGAATACAGGCAGCTGTGGTTTCAACAATTTATATTTCAAAATAGACTGGAGTTTAAATTGCTAGAGTTAAAGGAAGAAGGCCACTCTTGTGGGGAATGGGTATTGAAACCTTTGATTTTGTTTGTGATAAGAGTAATATGTTAAAATGCAGTGCTGTTAATTGTCTCTCTCTTTGCCAGAAATGTCCAAACTGTGCCCAAAATTGTCTGACGGACCCCCTTATGTTTGACAGTGCTCATAATGTCTGACAGCACTCCTTTTGTCTGACAAAGCAGATTATGTTGACTGACAGCGCAGATAATGTATGACAGCACCCATAATGAAACCAAGATAAGTGGAATGACCCCTTTAAAATCTAGAAATAACAATGACAGGAACTGCAGTGGCTCAGCAAGAAAAATACTTGCCTGGAGATATGGGGTTTGATTATAGCTTTGACATTGTAGTCTTATTAGAGAAACTTAAGGAATAACTTGTTGATTCATGTTGTATCTGAGATAAAGATATGAAAGAATAACTGGGATAACTCCTTTAAAATCTGGTATATACATATATATATATAGATATAATGATGATCAAATGTCAAATGTTAAAAGTTGATTATTTAATGGACTTCTGTTCTTTATATTATTTATAAAGAGTTTTGTTTTAATTTAAAAATGAATTTGAGCTTAGATGATAAACTTATGTTTGTTTTCTGGTCTAATAGAGCTTAATTTCTGTATTTTATACAAATGTAAGTTTACTGACTTGGCCATGCTCCACAGTTTAGTGTCCCATCCATTAAACATCTTTTTACATGTCAGGCCCTCCCACCTGCATCACTGACGATTTGTTTGAAAATTTTCATTAAAATATATTTGATTTGCAGATTGTAATAAATTTTAATTTTGGATAGCAAAAGTGGTCATTTAGACTCACAAACCTTAATGCTATACTACTGAAATTGAACCCTGCCATATTTTGTATATTACATGTGAGATTTATGTAATTTTTCTTGAAATTTTTAAAAACTGTAAAAACAATTGTTGATAGACTTTGTATTACAATGATCCTCAGATAATTAACAACCAGACAGAGAAATTAATCTTATTTCCCTCTCTCAAATGCTTTTTTTACTTACTTGTAAATTTTCTGGATATCTATGATGAGATGTATGGCTGTATGGAAAAAGGGCCTGGTCATGTAGGACAATAAACCAAGGCTATGCTTTAAGTATAGGTTAAGAATTTTAATGGTTATAGACAGTTAGAAATTGACAAAAAATACTGATTATGTCATGACAAAATTTTCCTGTTGCATATTGCGTGATATTGTGACTGTAACAGAAATATATTATAAAATGACATAGAAATGACTGGTAAGTTTAATGCAAATCAACACTCCTGATTACAATTATTTTATTTTTGTTTCAGCATTATCAAAAGAAGATACAATACATGAAAGTGATCAGGAGGTAGGCTGAAACTAGTTTTATTTCTTTCTATATGTACATTATGTATTGTAAAAAGGTTTTCTTAACTATTTATGTGTATTGGGGATACTGTAAGTATTGATTTGTACTATTCTAATGTATAGTCAGTCAGTTCTTGTCAATTCACTCAAACTATAAGTGCGTTTTATGACGTTACTGTATGGCCTTCTATCATATTAGCAGATTTGTGATAGTAACATCATCAAACGCTTAGGATTAGTGAAATGGCAAGAAATTCAGACATCTGATTAAAAATTGGAATAGTAAAAATTGCACAAAACAGTTTACAAAACCTCTTTACATACCATATAAGTGTGTTTTGTAAATTGTGTAGAATTGATACAGCAAATGCATTTTAACATTTGGACAGAACAAAACTGATTTACTTTATGAGAATTGGGATCAAAACTTCAAAACTTGCCAGGAGGTGCCGTAGTCTTCCCAGAGAAGAGGCTGGCCCAGGTTTGCCCTTCCCATTTTTTAAAATGTGTGTGCTCAATTTTATATGTTTATCAATGGAAAGTTACTCTAAGACAAGCAGTACTATTTTGATAGACTTATTTCTTTTCACTTACATATAATCGGTAAAAACTAGTTTACTTAAAAAAGTAAGAAGACAGTAGCTATTGACTAAGTTATTTTTTAGAGCTTGTATGAATTAAAGATAAAAAAGTTTGACCTAAAGGAAGTAATCAAGTTATCCTGTGAGAAAAGGTTTCAGTGTTAAAGTCCACTTATAAATTGTTAATTATTCTAAAGTATTCAGATTATCAGATAGTGAGATGGCTACCTTAGGCAAGTCAGAATTCATTCTATGGTTTACATGCATTTCTTCTTTTAGTTTAAGTTATTTGGCCGATCATGCTTTAGTCTAAGGAAATTTTCTGGCTAAGCCAATCAGTAATAGTATTCATAGGTCACTGTCGAAATTTTAGCCTTCAAATCCATGTGTGTCCAGAATTATCTGTGTTTGAATGTAAAAATGACAACTCATCATTTTAAGATACTCTGTGATATATAGAAAGACAAATAAAGAAATAGTGAAATTCCAAATTTGAATATTTTTAAGGAATTATGCAATTTCTAATACCTCTAAAGATTATTTACGTACATATAGTCAAGACTAAAATTAACCTCCCGAAATTGTGCATCTGTTTAACATTGAGCCCTTGCTGTAACATGCTGCTATTCATTGTGCTATGTTATTATTTAAAGAGAATGTAACAGGGTTTTCTAAAATAGTTATGTGTCATGTATAAGGGACACTGATCGCATCATTTTGCACTATTCCAATTTTCAATCTGACATGTATGGTAAACTACTAAGTGTTTTATGACATTACTATCTCGCTAGTTCTATATATATATCAATAGCCGCTTTTGCGATTGTGACGTCATAAAACATTTTCTAATAATGGCAAAAGCTACAGACTTTTGACTGGATATTGGAATGGTGCAAATTGCTACTGATACATTTGCATGAGTTTTCAGTATTATAAATTTATAAGTTTTTAAATACAGTGGAGCCCTGTTAAATCAGCACAACTGTATATTGTATGCGGTCAAAATCACATCAAACACTTAAATCAATAAAAGTGTCCCTATTACACTTATTATTGTGAATTAAGTTTGGCTGAGAAGCTTGAAAAAAAAAACTTTTGTGAAATAATATATTACACAACTAGCTTGTTTGATACAAACAATATTTTATATTGTCCTTCATGATGAAGTCTAATTATAGGAAGGGAAGGTGGTTTGTCTCTGGGGAACTAATTATCTGCCTTGTACTAGCTTACTGAGATTCTACTTGATAAAATACACTTGATATAGAGGTCAATATGTAATCCCACTTCAGTAAAGACTACACCTTATCTGACTTAAATATCAAGAGGAAAGTGGAAGAGGTAGGAAAGGGTTTGTAGCAGTGGTGTATATAGGTGGTCGGTTATTAGCCATTTGTCAGTTGAGTTTTGTCCCAACTTTTATCAGGAATACAAAACAAGTCAGTGTTTAACAATTAATATTCCAGTATGCAGGATTTCTTGCATGTAGGTGGTCTATATACTATATTAAAAAAAGAGCATTTGATTGCTTGAATGAATGACTTGATTGTAAGTGAAGTCACTTCAGCAAAACCACAAAATAAAATGAACCTTTTCTATTCTGTCAGTAACTGCTATTGGTTTATTTTAGTCTGATTCTGGACCAATCGGAAATGGTTTTACATCTAGTGATGAATTCTCCCCGGCACATGTACCAAATCACCTCAATGGTGGTCATTATCTAGTCACTAATGGTAACCAAAACTCTGAGTCACATGTTACCAAGAGCCAATCAAAACCTTCTGTGATACCACGAACTTCAGGTAGGGAATTAACAAACTTTTAGCTCCTGTTCAGTGAGCATGCTTTGCTCATATGTCATAGCCCTAAATGTTGTAAGGTTAACCCCTGTTTCAAATCTTCTGTGAAGCCAAGAACTTCAAGTCAGAAATCTAGAAAGTTGCAGCACCTGTTCAGCAACCTTTGTTTTTTTTTTTGGCTAAATGTTGAAACTTTACCTACTTCTATTGTCTGGCCAAATCTTTACCTCCATTGTCTGGCCAAATCTTTACCTCCATTGTCTGGCCAAATCTTTACCTCCATTGTCTGGCCAAATCTTTACCTCCATTGTCTGGCCAAATCTTTACCTCCATTGTCTGGCCAAATCTTTACCTCCATTGTCTGGCCAAATCTTTACCTCCATTGTCTGGCCAAATCTTGACCTCCATTGTCTGAATAACTGGCCAAATCTTCACCTCCATTGTTTGAATAACTGGCCAAATCTGTACCTCTATTGTCTGGTCAAATACTGAAATGACTCCAATGACTTTATCTCTTTCAATGAAATTTTTTTCAATGGATGACTTTTACCATAAATATTCCTTGCATGAAATGTATTAACCATGTAAATTTGTGTATATTTCAGCAAAACATCATACCCCAGTGAAACGACACCACTCTGATGGTGATATGTTAGCAGTTGACCCCCCACCACCAAACCGTGTTCGACCCCCAGAACCAGAGTCCCGATTGAGCCAGCGCCCCAAATCTGAGGGACATGTATATAGTCGCCATATGTTATGTAAACGGGCTTCTAGTTATGGGGTAGGCATTTTAGAATTTATTATTTTTTGGTTGCACATTGAAAGTTTTTAAATCAGTGTTTAAAGGAAAAATGATCTGAGATATTCTGGAAAGGAGAGGTTTGACCAATTATACCTTAGTCTCAGAAATGGGAATGTTAGTTAAGCTAGTTAAGCTACAGCTACAGCTTTAGATACATTTTTGGTACATATGAAGACTTTAACATATATTTGAGATTCTAATCAACCCTGAAAATGGGAAAGCTGTTCCTTTAAAAGAAATATGAAGTCATGGCGAGTAGCTGTGTTTATACTTACTCAGATTTCTGGGGTTTCTTTATCAGCGATGGAGCTAGTTGGTTGGACTTAAAACAAAGGTTACATGTTCTTACTTCTTATCCAACTACCACTTATCATATAACACTGTCATCTAGTCAAACAATACTACTGTAACACTACCATTATTAGTTGTTGTTTACTCCAGGGTAATTCACCATTTGGTCGAGCTGATTCCTATCATAAATTAGAGCAGTTGGGCGAGGGTTCGTATGCTACAGTGTTTAAAGGTTTAAGTAGGTAAGTATTATACCTTTTCCAGGATTTTGTTGGCATGTAAAACTATTCCAGAACACCTGATTCCACCCTCAAACTGATTGTATCAATATTAGATGATAGTCCACATATAAAAGTTACTGAGATCCTTTTTTGCAATGAAAAGAATGGCTTTTATATTCAGTTTCTACTAATTATTTTCACAATAGTCAAGTTATTACAGGGAACCAACTAAGCAGTATCACATTGCAATTTGCGATAAAATTTTCAGCAAAATGTCAGTAGAGCAGTGTTTTGTGACACATAATATTTTCTAAAAATAAATAAAATTTAACTTATTATAAGATTGGTATAAGTTGAAGACATAATACATTGGCCATTTTGAAGATGGGGGTCCTTATTTTCTTCAGAATAAACTTTTTGAGAGTTCTATTAGAGTAAATAATATAATTTGGGCTCATTCATGTAATTTCGAATAATATGTATTTTTCACTCTTGTTTCAGTATGACTAATCAAACAGTAGCATTAAAAGAAATTAGACTACAGGAAGAGGAAGGAGCCCCATTTACTGCTATCAGAGAAGGTTAGTTCTTCACAGATGGGTCAGGGGTGTAGTCTAATTGGTTAGATCTTACTCTCTTGTGATTTCATGATAGTCCAATATGTCTAAATTGCAATTTTTGGGTTTTGATCATATTTACAACCTGATAGGTTTGACAGTGCAGTCAACTAATCCCAATTACATCCAGTCCATTAAAATTGGCTCTAGAAGCCCAGTCTTACCTTGTAAAGTAATTTTTATACTTGAAACTACACCAACCCAGCATGTCTTTCGGTCATGGTTATTCTTTAGGATTGCCCAGATAAAAAATGGCGATCTCTTGTTTCCGGTGGAATGTGGGACAAATCAAAGAAATGTTTCTCCCCTACGTGTATCAAGGGTGATCCTAGAGAATAACCATGGCCATTAACACAATGCCCAACATCATATTCCAAATCTATTCTGTATTCATTTCGTATTTTCTTTTCTGTTTCAGCATCATTGTTAAAGGGTCTACGCCATGCCAATATTGTCACCTTACACGATATAATTCACACTAAAGAGACTTTAACATTTGTTTTTGAATATGTAGTAAGTATCAGTTGTCCCCCTTTAATTCTAGAGGGTGCTATTGTTGTTGAGCAGTTTAGACTCTTGCTCACTGACTGAAGATCAGTGGTGCGATCCCAGCTCCAAGTCTTTACATGATTGAATAAAAATGTTGAGATCATAATGAAGTGGCTATTAGTCTGCTGTATCAATGGAAGGAAATCAAGCTGGTCCTCCCTGTATATAGTATGAATATCTTTCAGGATACAGATTTAAGTCAGTATTTAGAAAAACATCCTGGTGGACTTAATGCCTTCAATGTTAAAGTAAGTAAAATGATTTTTACAATTGGACAATAGACTAGTTGCACTTTCTTGGCACAATTACCCACAATGAGCACAGCATGTTGTTGCTGCAATTCAGGTTATGATTAGCCTGATCCAGTGATAAGATTTAGGATTTATTTCTATTTTAAGACAGTTAGAAACTGATATAGAGTAGGCTTTTGCAGCTTTCATGACAAATGTCATTTTATTGTTCGCTTTCTTTAGGACAAACTTGAAAAGAAAAAAAACATTGAAAAAAAATTAAAATTGAACTCTTTAAACAGGATTCTTTGAAAATTTTGTTGATGTTTTTTTTCCAGTTGTTTTTGTACCAGTTATTACGTGGCTTAGCCTTTTGTCATCATCGACGCATTTTACATAGGTTTGTACTGTTGTCTTATACATTGATTGTGTAATTTAATCCAGTTCACATGCAGATCTAGATATTTTGTTTTATGTCTTTTCTGTGGGTAACTCCACTCAACATCCATAATCTGATAGAATTACTATGAAACACATGTTTTAGGTCAGTGAAATATGAAACCAATCAATGCTTAGATGGATTTATAAACCACCATGTGTGGAAGTTGTACGTTAGGAAAGGCCTTTGATTACAGGCTCAGTCAAATTGTTTAAAGTCTTTCTGTCATGGGCAATGATTGGCTAGATTCCCTTGTGTACAATCCAATCAAATCAACGTATTTACAAATATCTGTGATACAAGAAAGGTGGCTATTGCAGTCAAGATATTAGACGCAGTTCATGATAGCTTGACATTGTGCCACAAGCCTTACATATTAACGATTATATTAGACTAATTGAAAACTTTCATTCATTGGACACTGCATGGCTCATTCTTTTCATTCATCAAATGACAATTTGTTTTTCAGAGATTTAAAGCCTCAGAACCTTTTGATAAGTGATAAGGGTGAATTAAAGCTAGCTGATTTTGGACTAGCACGAGCCAAGTCTATACCTAGTCGGACTTATTCACATGAAGTTGTAACTCTTTGGTACCGACCCCCTGATGTTTTATTAGGGTCAACAGATTACTCAACATCACTAGATATGTGGTAAGTGAGGGTGGGTAGAGGATGGTACAAACAATCTGATGGAAATCAAAAAGGAGTATGCCCTGGCAAAATTTCTCTCAGTCCGTCTTCATTAGCCCAAGAAAATCTGTATCTGTGTCCTTCAATGTAATTGTTTTACCTAAATTTTGTTTTTGTCAGGGGTGTAGGTTGTATATTTACTGAAATGATAGCAGGTGTTGCAACATTCCCTGGTATGAAAGATGCCTATGACCAGCTTGATAAAATATTTAAGGTGAGTTAACTGTGTGATATAAAAGTTCAAAAGCATCATATATCACATATTAACATTGCCAAGCTCTTATGAACTTCATTCTTATACCTTGACTGCAATAGCCAATATTCTTGTATCATACAACTAATCATAGCCGTCAACAGAAAGGCAGTAAACATTATGGCTTTGTGTGCACAAATTTTCTGTCGAAGCCTCTGATTGGCTGTAATCACTAGCGTTCAACCCAATCAAATCCTTTCAATTACAAACTTCTATGATGCAAGAGTAGTGGCTGTTGCATTCATAATTAGTATTAGCTTGACTTTGTGAAGATGTGTGTAATTGTGATAGATGAGGTCTGGCTTTCTTTTTTGAAGCCTTGGTATTGTAGACTGAATATTGAAGATTCCTCAACAGGTGGATATCCAACATAAAAATGTCCCTCACTTAGCACTGACCATTTTCATAATGGTCCATTTCATTTGAATCCATTCCAAATTACAAATTTTTAATCTAAAATATAAACTGATAAAAATTTTCCTTTATAATAACAAAATGAGCAGAAATATTCCATTTCATGCCATGTTTTATTTTCTAAATTTGTATTTATTCCAAACAATGACTTATTTTACAGGTTTTAGGTACACCAAGAGAAAAAAGTTGGGAAGGTGTTACCAAGTTTCCCAATTACGATAAAAGTAAGTTTATAAATTTACACAATTTGTTAGCTGACTGAAGCACAAAATATTTCTAACAATCATTAGGTTGAGAAATATAAGTTTATCTTGGGTATTCTTACTTGATTTTTATTAGTTACACTCCTTGTCTGCTATCACTTTGCTACTGTTTTAAAAAAAACAGGCTTGTTCTCACTCTTTAAAAATTCATGAAGGGAGCTGCAGTGGTTCAGTGAATCTTGTTCTCCTATTAGGCCACACCCTCAAACACCCTCTAACATGAATCCTTCAAGCTACAAAGAACTTTTCTTAGTATAATGTCAGCTTTCTGTGTTCAGAATGATGTGTACATACTTCTGATTCAGATATGTTCTCTCTTTCAGCTAAATTTGGGTTTTATTATCCCCAAACATTAAGTTGTGTTGTCCCAAAATTAACCTTCATTCCACATTCACAAGAATTAGCTTCTAAGTTTCTACAGGTGGGTATCCAACTTATATATTTTGAATTTTTGTGTCCTATGAGTGGCTGATTGCACACTTCAGCATTTTTTCGTTTGACTGATAAGGGAAATAGAATATTTTACATGAATAACAAGGATCTTGTCTACTAGGTGGTAATCTACCAGATTATCTGTACGCCCATTACATTATGTCCAGAAATTATATAATTTTAGGCTAATGCAGCTATCCTGGCCAAATTTCCCACTTGATAGATTGTAACAGACTTCTTGTCTTCATCAGCCCAAACTTTCATTTTATATAACCATTCATACTACTATTTTATATGACCATTCATACTACTATTTTATGTGACCATTCATACTACTATTTTATATGACCATTCATACTTCTATTTTATATGACCATTCATGCTACTATTTTATATGACCATTCATACTACTATTTTATATGACCATTCATACTACTATTTTATGTGACCATTCATACTACTATTTTATGTGACCATTCATACTACTATTTTATATGACCATTCATACTACTATTTTATGTGACCATTCATACTACTATTTTATATGACCATTCATACTACTATTTTATATGACCATTCATACTACTATTTTATATGACCATTCATACTACTTTTTTTAATATGACCTTTCATACTACTATTTTATATGACCATTCATATTTCTATTTTATATGACCATTCATACTACTATTTTATATGACCTTTCATACTACTATTTTATATGACCATTCATATTTCTATTTTATATGACCATTCATACTACTATTTTATATGACCATTCATACTACTATTTTATATGACCATTCATACTACTATTTTATATGACCTTTCATACTACTATTTTATATGACCTTTCATACTACTATTTTATATGACCATTCATACTACTATTTTATATGACCTGTCATACTACTATTTTATATGACCATTCATACTACTATTTTATATGACCATTCATACTACTATTTTATATGACCATTCATACTACTATTTTATATGACCATTCATACTACTATTTTATGTGACCATTCATTTTACTATTTTATATGACCATTCATACTACTATTTTATGTGACTATTCATACTACTATTTTATATGACCATTCATACTACTATTTTATATGACCATTCATACTACTATTTTATATGACCATTCATACTACTATTTTATGTGACCATTCATACTTCTATTTTATATGACCATTCATACTACTATTTTATATGACCATTCATACTTCTATTTTATATGATCATTCATACTACTATTTTATATGACCATTCATACTACTATTTTATATGACCATTCATACTACTATTTTATGTGACCATTCATACTTCTATTTTATATGACCATTCATACTACTATTTTATATGACCATTCATACTTCTATTTTATATGACCATTCATACTTCTATTTTATATGATCATTCATGCTACTATTTTATATGACCATTCATACTTCTATATTATATGACCATTCACACTACTATTTTATATTACCATTCACACTACTATTTTATATGACCATTCATACTACTATTTTATATGACCATTCATACTACTATTTTATATGACCATTCACACTACTATTTTATGTGACCATTCATTTACTATTTTATATGACCATTCATACTACTATTTTATATGACCATTCATACTACTATTTTATGTGACCATTCATACTACTATTTTATGTGACCATTCATATTTCTATTTTATATGACCATTCATACTTCCATTTTATATGACCATTCATACTACTATTTTATATGACCATTCATACTACTATTTTATATGACCATTCATACTACTATTTTATGTGACCATTCATATTTCTATTTTATATGACCATTCATACTTCCATTTTATATGACCATTCATACTACTATTTTATATGACCATTCATACTACTATTTTATGTGACCATTCATACTACTATTTTATGTGACCATTCATACTTCTATTTTATATGACCATTCATACTACTATTTTATATGACCATTCATACTACTATTTTATATGACCATTCATACTACTATTTTATATGACCATTCATACTACTATTTTATATGACCATTCATACTACTATTTTATATGACCATTCATATTTCTATTTTATATGATCATTCATACTACTATTTTATATGACCATTCATACTACTATTTTATATGACCATTCATACTACTATTTTATATGACCATTCATACTACTATTATATATGACCATTCATATTTCTATTTTATATGATCATTCATACTACTATTTTATATGACCATTCATACTGCTATTTTATATGACCATTCATATTTCTATTTTATATGATCATTGATACTACTATTTTATATGATCATTCATACTACTATTTTATATGACCATTCATATTTCTATTTTATATGACCATTCATACTACTATTTTATATGACCATTCATACTACTATTTTATATGACCATTCATACTTCTATTTTATATGACCATTCATACTACTATTTTATATGACCATTCATACTACTATTTTATATGACCATTCATACTGCTATTTTATATGACCATTCATATTTCTATTTTATATGATCATTGATACTACTATTTTATATGACCATTCATACTACTATTTTATATGACCATTCATATTTCTATTTTATATGACCATTCATACTACTATTTTATATGACCATTCATACTACTATTTTATATGACCATTCATACTTCTATTTTATATGATCATTCATACTACTATTTTATATGACCATTCATACTACTATTTTATATGACCATTCATACTTCTATTTTATATGATCATTCATGCTACTATTTTATATGACCATTCATACTTCTATTTTATATGACCATTCATGCTACTATTTTATATGACCATTCATACTTCCATTTTATATGACCATTCATACTACTATTTTATATGACCATTCATACTACTATTTTATATGACCATTCATACTACTATTTTATATGACCATTCATACTACTATTTTATATGACCATTCATACTACTATTTTATATGACCATTCATACTTCCATTTTATATGACCATTCATACTACTATTTTATATGACCATTCATACTACTATTTTATATGACCATTCATACTACTATTTTATGTGACCATTCATTTTACTATTTTATATGACCATTCATACTACTATTTTATATGACCATTCATACTACTATTTTATGTGACCATTCATTTTACTATTTTATATGACCATTCATACTACTATTTTATATGACCATTCATACTACTATTTTATGTGACCATTCATTTTACTATTTTATATGACCATTCATACTACTATTTTATGTGACCATTCATACTACTATTTTATATGACCATTCATACTATTTTATGTGACCATTCACTACTATTTCATTAGATGTTTTTTTTGAATAGATGGATCCCTCCAAGAGAATCTCAGCCCAATTAGCTATGAAACATGAATATTTTCACGATTTACCACCGAAGATACAAGACATTCAAGATGGTAGGTTCATCTCTTAGTATATTTAAACAACCCTTCAAATAATCTCTTTAATAGTTTAAATGATACAAACAGATATAAACTTTGTTTAACTGCTGTTTATGAGAGTTGAAGTGACTCATTAAGTTAGATGATTGCTCTCTAACCTGAAGGGCAGGGTTCAATTCAGACAAATGTCGTGATAATACCTGAATTTTTCAACCTAATTTTACCCTGTCAGTGATATGGGTCACTTCCCATTCTCAAAAGAACAATACAGTTCTTAATTTACATTTCTAAGATCAACAGTCCTGCTATAGACTGATGATCCAAATAAGAGAGCTCACTGTACAGGAGTTGGAAAGCCAATATGCACTAGAAAGATTGTGATCTCTATTTTTAGTATCCAGTATATTAGACATTCCTGGTTTGATGATACTACCTGAAATGGATGAATTAGTGTCGCCACGACGACCTAATGGCCGCTCTGGTATTCGTACAACGCTCAAAGTCTAGTCCCAGTTTAGAATACAATAGTTGTATATATTTAGTCATAGTAAGTATACAGTTCTATGTTGTTGATAATTGGAAATTGCAAGAGTAGGAATCTGCGGTTGTCAATGATACAGGTCTGACATTGAAAAAGTGTCTAGACGTTCGGATAGGACAATAAATACAGGTTAAAGATACTTCAAAAAAATAGGTTAATGTTAATTTTCCTCACTGCACATTGCATGGTATTGCTTATGTTTATAACCCATTCATGTGCAAAAAAAAAACCATTTCATTTATTCAAGTTTCTAATTGTGTTTCAGTGAAAGGATTTAGTTGTGTAAAAAAGAGTTTTCAATGTGAGAGGAAGAAAAGGTGCAGAATGGATGGGAAGTAGATGCTAAACAAGGGGGGGAGTGCTTGATTGGTGAGTTCTGATTGTTCAGGATTCATGGAATCAACCAGATATTTAATGAAACAAGTTGAAACAGGATTCAGAATGCGTTCCAAAAATAATAGCAGATGTAGACACAAATCAAAAATATGAATGTGACACATCTGGTTTTGTAACATTTGATTGAGGCCAGAATTGTACAGACAGGCCCTGTTCAGAATAAACTAATCGAGTGCCACCAAGATAATGGATCTACTGTTCAAGGATTTAATTTTAAATGTGTGAGCAAGAAAGTGGTCAGTGTATGAGATAAAATAGGAAAGGAAACTCGCTTCAAATTCTAAAACTGAAATGCATTCTTCCACAACACCTGTTACCACTCTCTGCTAGGCTTGTCAAGTCAGCAATGCTTTTGGAGAATCACATAATATATTATATAATATTGTTTATTGGTGATCGTCAACTCAGCATTGCTTTCGGAAAGGCCTCACAGTAAATATTTTTATTGTATTATATATCTAATATGCAATGATTTATGTACTTTTGGATTTTCAAAAATTGGAGATGTTTCAGAAGAAATTTTGTGATTCAAGGAAAGAGTGCTTTCGGTGGAGAAATTATAATTAAAGCGATTTTTAGAAAATTACTCTATGATTTGGAAATAAGAATATGGAATTATGTGATTTTAAAAAAATGAATGTGATTTGGAAAAGAAAATGATGCAACTAAATGTGTGTTGGACAAAATAAGTTATTTGGAAAGTTTGAAAAAAATGTTATATTTTAGAAAAATATGGTTGTAATTCGACAATTCATCTAAATGATATAAGTAATTATGACAAGCAACAAATCTGAAGTGTACGTATCCAAAGAAAAGTTACCAAAACACTTTTTGTATTAAGCTAATTTATAGTTACCTATTTAATTCATGGGCATATTAAACAGAGATCATTTTATTTAAGCCAGATATAAAAGACCAGAAAGACACAATTTAAAGTCTCAACCAACTAATCATCAAGAAATTTGAAGAAAAACAGCAGATTTTTTTATGCTCTTTGACTTTCACAGGGTTTAATGAGAAAAACAAAGCATTTCAAGTAATGTTTTTGTTTCACTTTGTTTTTTTGGTGCATTTTTAAGTGGCTTTAAAACTATATCTATATATATCATAGTCTGAAAGAAGAGTTAAAACTAAAGCTGATGATGAAACAAGGATTACTTATGATTTATATTAATATAATAACCAAGTGATGGAGACCTGGAGATTTGTGTTTAAAGAGAGACAGAACCAACTCACAGTTCTTGTTAATTTAAGCTATCAACTTTAAGTTATAATGTCTCTGAAAACCTGTCCAAGTTGAATGTGTGTCATATGTTAATGAATAACCAATGAAAATTACATTGTGAAAAAACAACTTGACAATAAGTAATGTGATGTTCATATAGACATAGAGGAGGATAGTGGACTGTATCTATACAATAACTTGCATTTGCCTGGAACAATTTTAGTCATACCTGGAAATTTTCAAGCATTATGCATAAAGCAAACTCTGACAAGAATCCTGTACCCTCCTGAAAGAGTCAAGCCTATTATGTCTATGGATATAAAGAAGTGTAATATTTATGATTTATATCTTGTTTCTGAAACTATTACTTTTTTTTATGGGCAGGGACATGAATTTTCATTGTTTTATTCTTATAAGTTTATTGGCTTACCCATGAAAGGAGTTCAATTTCAGCTATATGTCTCATTTTTTAGAATGAAAACCCGATAATTGGTTTGTCTACAATGTAAGTTTTCTCTGATATTGACATTTTCCCATAATACCAATGGCATCATAATATCAGTAATGTTTGTATGGGAGAATTCTAATAACACACTAGAAATTATGAGATATGATGCATTTGATTAAATTGTAAACATACTAGATTTCAGAACATTGCTATTGTATTCCAAATAATAAGACATAAAATTGCTTGAATGCAACATAAAGTGGCTTATATTTGTAGACACTTGCATGTACCTCTAATTCAAAGGCTCTTATTTCGCGCAAACATTCGATCAACATTTCAAGTTTGTTTTATTTGTCTTGGTAGTAGAATTCTATTTTGTATTTCATTATTATTTTAAGCTTATTTATTTCATTTGTTTTGTTTTCAAAGATTATTTCTTAATTAAGACTGTTGATTTGACTGTGTTTACCAGTCATTTCTGACTAGGGCTCTAGACTGTTGATTTGATTGTATTTATGAGTCATTTCTGACTACAGCTCTGCACTGTTGATTTGACTTTATTTACTAGTCATGTCAGACTAGAGCTCTAGATTGTTGATTTGATTGTAGTTACCAGTCATGTTAGACTAGAACTCTAGACTGTTGATTTGTTTATATTTACCAGTCATGTCTGACAAGAGCTCTGTACTGAATATATGTCAAGTCTGACTAAAGCTCTAAATTTGTGAACAAAAGCCATTGTTAAAGAAGTTTTGAAAAAAATTGTAAATTTAGAATTAACTTAAAGATATTTACTTAATACACTTTATATTTTATGTTATTAGACTCCAAAATAACATTATTATACCTTATTTTTTTCTGAACACATCCCCATTTCCTATGTTTATCCTGTTGAATCCTGTCTAAAGTCATGATCGAAAATTCAATGGCAGGTTCATTAGGTAGTGGGCAAATGAGCATATTATTTACACATTTTCCCTCAATTATTTACATCCATGAATGCATTTTCATTGGTTAAAATTATCTTGTAAAGAATACAATCAATTTCGACTTTCTTTCATACAATGGACAATGTATCCGATGCATCCATGTGTCTAGTCAGAAACACTTGTATCTATTCCAGCCTTGGTGGATTCAAGGTAAATAAATAATCCCCATAAAATAGGGCCTTGTTTTTCTGACCCTACTGCAGCCACAACTTTCACAATAGCTATCAGAGATTAGAATAGAGGTAGATGTTTCAGACTACCATGTGGCCATTGCATCTAAAGCTGTGTGACATATAATGAGGCGTGGTTTTAACTATTTAAGATTATTTGAAGCTAGTCATGTTTTAATGCCAAATCATGATTTTTATGTTTTAATTCACATTTTTTACCACTTTTTTCTATTTATTTTTTATTTAAGGCTTTAAAGCTTTAGTAGAACACAATTTTGTTATGTTTGGCCTTGAATTTGTGGGTTTTTGGTTTACAAGTAGTATGTTTGTACATGTCTGAAACTTGTTGATGTTTAAGAGATGCAGTCAATATTATTTGCTTGGTCTGTTACTTGAGCTCATTTTCAACTCTCTATATCTCCTTTCAGAATGGAAATTCAACTTAAGGTTAGTCTGCAATATAACTACGACATAACTGGTGGAAGTCTCAGATATAGATAGTGTACACTTGACTCGAGAATCATATCTAAAAGGAATAGTCATCTAAATATTTGCTTCCCAAGCTGATAGAGCTCAATTTCATCCCACAAAATCACTTTGATGACAGTTAAGTTTGTTAGGATGTTTTCTTAATTGTAATTGAATAGGTTGCCAGAATTTCAGTTACAGATAGTTGATATTGGGTTCTGTATTTAAATTGAAGATTACTCCTTGGTTCATGTTATTGCTACCATAAATAAACAATGCAGAGATTTTAGAATACTTCAGTTTGGAGAAAAAAAACTAAATATGTTTCTGGTCTCTGGCAACTGATTTATCATAAAGATTGTGAAAAAAAATTGTCTATAGTAAATTGCTTCTAATAGAACAGCTTTTATAGCAATCGTTGTGTTGTTTTTATTTTATCTTGGCTCCATTCATGTTACACAAAGAAAGTGTGTCTCTACTCAGTTTACTTTCATAAAGTATTTCCATTCAATCACTCAAAGTTTGTCAATTTAATCACTCAAAGTTAGTCAGTTTACTTTCATAAAGTTTTTCAATATAATCACTAAATGTTAGTCTGTTTACTTTCATAAAGTTTTTCAATATAATCACTAAATGTTAGTCTGTTTACTTTCATAAAGTGATTCAATTGATTCACTAAAAGCTAGTTAGTTTATGTTCATAAAGTTAGTCAAATTAATCACTGAATGATTAACATTTTAAAATCTGAAAGTTGGCAACTCATGGTGATGTAATGATTAGCTTTCAATTACAAACTTGTAATTAAATAACATACTTTCTGTGATTCATTTTTGGTGAGTTAGTTACTCATTTCATTCCTAGTGTGTATGTTTCTCACTATCTGTGACTCACTTTTTGCCCAATAAGTTATTCACTGTGACTCAAGGGAGTAGGTTACTCACTTTCAATTGATTAGGTTACTTGCCGTCATTGATTCAATTTCAAGTGAGTCAGTTACTCACTGTCCGAAACTTACTTTCTGGTGAGTAAGTTACTGTCTGATGCACATTCTGGTGAGTAAGTGATTTAAATGATTTGATTTTTTAATCATTCGCCATTGTAATAAGGAGAAGAAAACAGCCCCCAAATTTTAAAAATGTTTTATTTAGCCACAATACAGCAGTTAATATTAGAAATAAAAAAACCATTGAGTAGAGGATTGCTTACACTTAAATATTCAACTTTACCATACAATTATTCTTAACAAAGCTTTAATTCAAACTACAAAAGTCAAAATATTTCATGATAATAGGTCAAACAATACCAAGATCAGAGGATGAGCACACAAGATCTCCAATAAGCTTTATTTTAGTAGCCAGAAGAATGCACATTTTTAACTTGCTTCCATGACTAATTGTCCTAAGAACCATATGAATGTGTGGTAGGGGTGTTCACATTACATCAAACCATGGAGTCCAAAAATACATTTTACCATAAAGACAACATGTCAACAACGCTCAATGTATAATATTATAATTATAAATAATTTAATGATCTGATATTCAAAATTTCACCAAAACAATGATCCAGATACAATGAGTTTAATACAATGATCCAGATACATCAAATTGGATACACTGATCTAGAAACAATGAGTTCAATACAATGTTTCGTAGTCATTAAACCAGATTTACAAATTAGGTGAAATTCAAATACAAATTATCAATTTAAATACCAGATATCAAATGATGGGACAACATGAAAAGCAGACCTTTCAAAAACTATGTTAAGTAATGTACATATTGCAAAGTGAAAGACGCAGTTTAGCCATATTGATTTAGCAGTTAAGCTGATTTAATTATACACTTTAGCCAATTTGATTTCAATGAATAAGTGTTTTGGCTGAGATACAAAAAGGAAATATTTTGAGGTTCTTAAATCAGTTGTGACAAAGAATGTTTTTGATTATAAAAAAATAAATGCTCAAACAAGTTGAATATGAATATAAGTATGAATTTACAGGTTTATAAAAGTTTTTTTTAAGTCAGACATTTTGTGGGGATAATTTTAAGTAATACTTAAAGGGGTTATATCATGTTAGGTGAAAATATATAAAAAGAAATTACATAATACAATGTGTATAAAATAAAGCCTAGATAAGAAAAAAGGTAAAAAATGTTCAGACCTGTTTCAAGAAAATTTTAACTCAATTTATATGAAGATTGGACTATGAAACTATTATTTAGAATTTGCGATCTTATTCATACATAAATACAACAATCAGTTTATTACTAGTTTATAATAAATTATCTTTGAAACTTAAATCAAGTTAAATTTTCCCTAAACAAGTAATTTGAACACAACATAACATTTTGATTATACTTGGTTGTAAATACAAAAGTTTAAATCTAAAAAAAGACACCAACATAAGGAAGAAAAGATCACTGACTAGAAATCTATATTGCAAATATAATTTCACTAAAATCACAAACTTGAAATTCTACTATTGAACAAAATAGGTCACAAAAAACCTCAACCAAATGATTTTGTTTTGAACTGTAAGATTTTTTTATTATTTCCATACTACAGTAAATATATGCCCACCGGAGCATCTTTTTATTGAATGTCTTAATGTGCAATGACCATTTTTGAAAAAGTGAAATAAACTGGTTTTAATTCTCTAAATAAAAATTTTGTAGAGATTCATTAAGTATAGTTTTCAATCAGAAAATACTATAAAGGACCTTTTTAGACAATTTTGGTGGTAAGAATCATTTTTGGCAAAGCTAAAAAGTTGCCAGATCTATAAAAAAAAAATATAGAAATTTTTTCCTTTGTGTAGAATGCTAAAAAACGCATATATATATATAGGCACAACATGGAAGCATTGCAAAATAAACCATATACAAAAATACATCGCAAAAAATATAAGAATATAAAAATAGCGGGACATGAATAGTCATACAGATAAAAAGATAGGTGTACGTTGTGAAAATAGCAATGAAATATCAAGAAACAATCCATCAAATGAACATAAGAAAGTCGGATAAATGGAAGAAAAAAGCATGAACATGAGTATTCTAAATTAAAGTTATTTAAGTAACAAAAGTAAGAAAATCCATTAAACGAACTTGACAAAACTGAGATACTTGAGTAAATAGCTGTTGAAGAATGATGAAATTTTAGAATATGTTGTATCTGAGGGTGTAAGAGTTAGAAGAAATCTAGCCCTTGACAAAACTGTGCATGAAAACAATGCACATGAAATTCCTGATTAACAATAAGACTTTGCCTTAATAAAATTCTTCCAAAAGTAAGGGAAGAAAGTCCGAAAGTTTCAAAAATGACAAAATTCAAAAAGATATAACTACTCCTTTGAATGACAGAAATGTTGGAATGAGTTTTTAGGTATGAAAAAGGCAATATGAAATAGGCACATACAAATAAAAAGCAAGATTGAGCACACACCTTTAGGCACATATACACATAGAGAGTTGACTGACATTGTCCCATGGTATAGAAATGAAACTATGGCAAAGGACCAAAATATCAAAAGCGCACAAAACCCGATCTAATCAAAATAAGATAACAACTTTTTGGTTTTCTGATATTTTTAGTTTAAATTGTAATCTAAAAATATTTCTGTCCCAAAGGTAGCATTTTAAACCAATCAAAGTGTGTCATAAAGAACCCATTTCTTAATTAAATATAGAATTGTGGAATATCTACCTCAATTAGAGCAAGAAATCTATTTAATTTACAATGTAGACTATCACAAAACAATAAAGATAATTGTGAGCCTAATCTTATTTTAATCAAATTGCAGAAAACCAAACCCAAAAATATAAATATGGGAAAGTGACATCTCAAAGCAGCAGTTTAAATATAAAAATACACTAATAAAGCAACAACATAAGGGATATTTTTTTAGCGACTTCTAAATTTGTCGAACAATTCATATGCATTAAGAGTTACATTAGCAGATAACTTGAACAAAATTAATTTGTGCAATTTCTTTACATAAGTAAAAATGCAGAATGGCACAAAAGCAAGAAATGCTGGTAAAAAATGAAATGGGAGTATTGAGCAGACAAAAACATTACATCAAAATATAATTAGTTATAGGTGTAAAAAGCCTAACGAGCAAATATGATTTATTTCGGCAATTTTCCACTAAAAAACACGAAAAAAGTGGTAAAAATTTGAGAAAAAAGTTGAGTATAAATCTTGAAGTAACTGAAAAAAAACTATTCTATTTTGTTAATGAATTCTTCTGGATATATATATAGTATTCATATACCAACATTTCATAGAAACAGGTGCATAACCCCAAATGAGGTGTTGGCTTATAATTTGATTTAGGTTGATTTCTTAACTTAAAAATGTTCAAATCAATTTTGAATGAAACTGGATTAAATATGGCCTTTCTCACAATGGAATTTTAAAGTCAATATAAAGCTGTTTATATGATATGAAATTTTACCTGATAGTGAAATAAAATATTTGGCAAGATTGATAATTCTTACAACTAGAACCAGACATCAGATGTCAATTTTGAAAAGTGATATACATAGCTAAAATTGAGTTCCATCAGTTGGTAAAATGAATATTTAGATGACTGTATCCCTTTGAGGTTGTATAAACAGAAAAATGTAAAAATAAGAAAAATAATTGGCAAAAAGGGTAAAGCTAACTGTTAGGTGTTGTTGTTAGGAATGTCAATTTACCAAATAACCATGTCAATGAAAAAAATGAATTTTGGGAGAAACATTTCATTAAGTGAAAAAATATAAAAGAAAATTTAAAAAAAATGACAAAAAGTTCTTGCACTTCTAGAAAATTATCAAAAAAAAGTTATACAAGAGATCGCAAAAGTTAAAATTTGAACACTTTTAGTGGCAGATCTTTTGAGAAGTTGAAAATTGAAATTGGTGAAAATATCTAATCACCCAATAGATAGAAATATGTACTTATTTTGGCAGAATTGGTTGATTAAAGAATATGCAAATAACCTTCAAATCTTTCTAAGCCCAAAATTTATTGTTTATAAAAAAAAAACACTGGTTAGAAATTTATTCCAATGAAAATCATGGACCTAGGTCACCTAATCATATTTTTTTCAGAAATAACATATTTTTTCAAACCTCTAGGACTTAAAGAGTTAAACAGACCACACATTTTAAGAGTAAGCTAAGCTAAGCAATGACTAACAAACCTACTAGCTAAAATACTATTTCTAAGTACTACAAGCATTAACAATTTAACAAATTTTACAAGCTTACAGCCCAATTTAATAACATTACATATCCAAAGGGCAAAATTTACTTCAAAAGCAAAATTGAATTTTTAACTTCAAAAGCTAATCTAGTTAAAACTAGTATTAACACTTCAGTATTGTCTATTTTAGTTCATATAATTTGATATTATGACAAAAATTATGATGGAAGCATTATTATTCATAGATGCGAAAATGTATTGAATTCATAAAAAAATTATGTAAAAATTGTGAATTTTTTACCATAAATACCATGGTGATGAAAAGCACTATTATACCTTTCCACTGAAGCAGTATTAACAATGAAAAGCAAAATGAAATGATAAAAAACATTTAGCAAAATTTTTTGTGTTAAAATCAAGATTGAAATTTTCTAAATTTTATCAATTTACATTTAAGGGTCAAACATGTGAACATTTAAACCCAGCTCACGGTCCATGCTGGAGGATGAAATCTCAACAATTCATACTGACAGAAGAAAGATTATTTGAAGTTACAAGTTTTGAAAATAAACACCCAAAATTTTGCTAAAATGTTCTAATAACAAAATCTCAACAAAATACTGGTGAATTAAAAAATGTCCGACTACATAAAGGCATATTATAATATATTCACTCTTGACAAGTATACAAAATGGAATTGTTCTTTAAATTTCTTCTGTAAAAGCTTATTTGATTGGTTACCATATTATGGTATTGACCAATAGGAGTGCTTGTTATTTTAAGAAGCAGCTTCAACTTGTGGTGTTGGGTTTATGACCTCCCCTAGTTTATCTTTAGCAGCTTCTGCCTCTTCCTTTACTGTCTCACTCACTTCTGAAAGTTTTACATTTTCTTTATTAGCAATATTTTCTTTTTAAAAAAAAAAATCTTCCTCCAGTCAGTGAAAAAGTGCACTAGTCAATGAATAAATGAACTAGATTATTCAATGAATAAATGAACTGTAGTCAGTGAATAAATGAACTAGATTATTCAATGAATAAATGAACTGTAGTCAGTGAATAAATGAACTAGATTATTCAATGAATAAATGAACTCTAGTCAGTGAATAAATGAACTAGTTGGGAAACAAATGAGATAGTAAACAAATGAACTAGTCAGTTAACAAATGAACTAGTCAGTAAACAAATGAACTAGTCAGTTAACAAATGAACTAGTCAGTTAACAAATGAACTAGCCAGTAAAAACATGAGCTAGTAAGTAAACAAATGAGCTAGTCAGTGAATAAATGGACTAGTCAGTGAATAAATGGACTAGTCAGTAAACAAATGAGCTAGTCAGTAAACAAATGAGCTAGTCAGTAAACAAATGAGCTACTCAGTAAACAAATGGGCTAGTCAGTAAACAAATGAGCTAGTCAGTAAACAAATGAGCTCTAGTCAGTAAACAAATGAGCTCTAGTCAGTGTATAAATGAATAAATAAAGAAAAATTACCCTCAGCTTTCTTTTCAACATCTTCCTTGACTTCCTCAACCTTCTCTTTAGCTTCATCCACCTTCTCACCTACTTCTTCCTTCACTTCTTCTACTTTTGATTTAGCTTCCTCTTCAACCTAAATACATATTGAAATTTAGTTAGACATGCATAATTGTAGCCTTATTACAATTAAATCATACTTTCACTCATATATATTTTTTTACCTTTATTTGGTCACTCTGATTAGGGTCTAAAGACATTGGTTTTTGACTATAATATTCATATCATTGATAACACTATCAGCCAACCAAATTTCAACTCTCTCCAGCGCTGAGATTTTGTGACAAGCAAGTAGAGCATTAGGCTGATAATGAACATTATGCTATTGAATGTTATTGAAAGTTTTTCTATTGACTGTATTGATTACATTGAGGGTCATCAAGTTAAGGTCAAGTTTATTAAAACAAAGAAACAAGTAGGGAGTTGTAAGACCTTAACTGGAGTAGCTAAGTGGCTAATGTAAAATGAAACAAGAGTTTAGTGTAATTGTAGACACATTTTAAGAAAACAGTGTACAAGGTGCAAGAAATTGCCCATTCTTAACGTAAAATGCAAAAATTGCTCAATTTCAAAATCAACTTTCCTTTTGGATTTGGTAGGTATTAACCAAGTATGGTTTTTAGAGAGTTTACACAAAAATAGGGATAGACAGACATAGGTGACTACTTAGAAACATTTACTGTTTTGAAACTGGTATTCCAATTCTCATATATAATCAGTAAAATTCAACAACTAAAATACCATCAGTGGATAAATTACCTTCTTTTTTTCATCCTCAACTTTCTTCTTTTCCTCTTCTGCCTTTTTCTTCTCTTCAGTAGCCTTTTGTTTGGCTTCTTCTTTCAATTTCTGGGCCTCTTCCTTTGCTTTTTGCTTTTCAGCTTTAAGCTTTTCTGCTTCTTCCTTTGCCTTTTGTTTGAAAGCTTCTTCCTGGGCTGAAAGAATTTATAATATTTGTAAATAAACTTGAGAAGCAGGAAAATAATAGTAAATAGCCTCCAAGATAATTGGTTATTGAAATTACAGGAACCACAAATGTAGGACAGAGAATTGGAATTGTACAAAAAAAGCTTTAAAATTTGTTGTTGCATTTTGTCAGACACCTCAAATAAAAATGATAACTGTTATATTGAACAAAACCTGGTCATAGCTCTCTTAATAAAAATTTGATAGCAAAAAACAAACCTTTCAGTTCTTCGGGGGTGGGAGGAGGTGGTGCATCAAGCGCCTCGTACCCATCCAGGTGACAATACCTGGCACTGAGCTCAAAGAATTTCTTCTGGAGTTCCTCATCCAAGGATTCTTCAGAAGATTTCTTCTCCTGTAGATTGCTGTAGTATTTACCATTCACTCCTAGAATAGGCAGATAGAATTGATCAAGAAATGAAAGAAAAAAGATTGATCTAGAAATGAAAGAAAAAAGATTGATCTAACAGGTGAATGATTGAATGAATTAAAACAAAAGGAAGGATGAATCAAAATGCTATTACCAATGGTAGTGTGCGATAAGAGGAATTTAGCAAAGAATTTTTCATGTGCCTCCCACTGACAGAAGAATCCTTGTATCTCTAGAATAAAACACAAGTACCCACCTTTGAGTTCATCATTAGTGGCAAGATCAACCTCAGCTTTGGCTCCCTGCTCTAGAGTACGAGTTATCTTGGTAAATCTTAATAAACCACCCAGGATATATCGGGTAAAAAACTTCATTGGAGCAGCAGAATTCCTGGCCAATTCGGTACTTGGGATAAATCCTGGAAGAGATAGACAGTTTTCATTATATTTAAATTTAACAGTGCCTTTGTGATCACCATATGGATCTGCACTTGTGTATGGATGTGAATAAAAATATCGGTCAGAGTTTCAAATTGTTCAAGCAGTGAGTTGTGTTCATTACTCATGACCACTTTCATTGTTAGCAACCACATGGAACTCATAATCACTATGGTGTGAGGGCACCTATAATAGAATATACCAGAATAAATAAGTGCTAAACAGAACAATTTAAGCTACCTTTATCAAAAAAGAATGAAAATGTGTGATGACCGTGAATGGAGGAAAACTGGTAAGGTTGAGATTCAAAATGAAGCAGATCTGAGCAAATAGGCTCATAGAGCATAAGAGCAGATTCTTTCTCAAGAAAATGTTTTGAAAATTAGATTGATTTGGTACATTCTGACACATATTTTTTGGCAAAAAAAATAACAAAAAGTGATATCTTAAAATTTGTTAGAAATGCAGTTGGGGTACAATTTGGAGCACAAACCATTTTTCTAGTACCCTCACTGGCATCGGAATTGAAAACCTACCGGGACATAGAGCATTAACAGTTACACCAGAACCTTCTACTTGTCGTGCTAATTCATAGGTAAACAATACATTAGCCAGTTTACTGTTTTTATAAGCCTGGGCTGCATTGTAAGATCCATATTCAGACAGGAAAATATCATCAATATTTAGAGGCTGAGTATCTACAAATATACAAAATATTCTTTAAATAGATTGTAAAGAGGTTTACTAAACTTAATATGTGTAGCGGTGACACTGATATCTAATAAATTAATTTGCACCATTCCAATTTTCATACAGATGACATGGATCTTGCTTTTCCAATTAAACTAAACTTTTTATGAAGTCACTATCCCAAAAACTGCATTGATATATTTGGTGTCCAAGAAATGCAAAAAAATTTCCCTCCCTTTACATCACGTGACTAAAGAATTGAGTACTTACTAAAATGTTTGACTTTAGTATCATGAAGTGAAGATGTTACCACGACAATTCTAGAATCACCAGTATCTTTAGCTGAAGCTTTCAAATCTTCCAAAAGTAGGTTTGTCAACAAGAAATGGCCTGAAAGATACAACATTTTCTTCTGAACTCTTTTGGACATTATTGAACAAATAAAAGAATATTTATAGGAAATGCCTGAAGGGGAAGGGTTCATTCCAAGTCAAATCACCCCCAAAAAATATGTTCACCTGACCATCACCCATTTTGATGAAACTTAGCAGACATAGTGGTTTTGATGGAAAAGATCAAAAATTCTAAATTTCATCAAAATTAGGTCAGGGGTTGGGGAGATAAAGACTTATCGAAATGTTGACTATGACAATCTTTGCAGACTCTCCAAACTTCAAATGGGTACAGCTCTGTTACCACTGGTCCTAAAGAATTGTAATTGGTGTTGTTGGAATAAAAACATAAATGCCATAGATTTCATTTCTGACATATGATTCAGGTCTGTCAGAGAATGATTATTCTTTCTGGTGACTTATGACCTTCACCCTGTTGGACACCTGACCTGACGAAATTAAAGACTAACCTCTACACTACAACATATCAAAAATAAAGAAAAGCAAAATGTATGGTTTTCAACTTATTTAGCTTCAATCATGACATATCTTTTGCCTTTCAATATACCTTGACATTGTGAAGATGATTTGATATAAAACTACTGTTTAAGGCATAGTTTATAAAGATAATGACCTTCATGTGCTAATCCATAGGATTAATTTGACCAAATTTAGGAGATAAGTCAAACTACAATAACTTTGTAAATCACTTTTCTCACTTAAATAACTTCATCTTGTCTTTCAGACTCTTTGTTTTTGTTCCCTCAATTTTTTTCCCTCAAGGTTTTGCCTGTAGTACCTAGGACCTCTTTAATGTTTTATTGAAATGATAAGAGGCTTTTTTTAAAAAAAATCCTAGGGGATTATCTTCAACTAATCTAAGATCAAACCATGGACCTTCAAGGTACAAATGGAATGAAATAAATAGAGATTTACGTCTGCATCCAATTGTGCTAATCTCGATAGACAACATCATGTAGTCTGCAATGAGGGAAATTTTTCTGAGACAGCAGCATTAGCCATCTCTTTTTGGATTTTCAACCATCTGGGTATGGCTTCCTTGTCCCATACGAACGACTATGCGCATTTTCCATGTCTCCTCCGCATCTCTGACTGGGGAAGAATCCCAAAATATCATCTTGACCCATGTAAGGATTGAATCCTTGATCTTTAGGTTAGAGAGCAAGGGTCTAACTCACTGAGCCACTGTGGCTCCTCCTATGAGGTAGAGAGCAACTGTCTAACAAACTAAGCCACTCCATGAACCCAAAATCAAGGATTTAGATAACATAACTAATTAACACATGAAAAGGAAAGTAAGTTAATTATAATATTAATCAAAGCAAACTAAGAAGTTTTATAACTGAAGCAATTGTTTAAATTATTCAAATTAATTAATGTATAGTTAGTTAATAATGGCTTCTAGATATGATATATATCTGACAACTACACCTGAGGCTCTTTTTTAACTTGATGAAGAATACAAAAAAAATAATTTATGAGATGCTAAGGAACATAGTTCATAGATCAATTTTAGCCATCTGTAACACTTTTCAGAATCATAATTCAATATTTCGTTTGGAAAATCGCATAATCTCTTCAACCATACTTCAAACTAAGAATTTCACTTTCTATTTCTGTATGTCTTTTCTATATATATGCAAAGTATCCAGAAAAGAGGAATTGTCATTTTAATTTTCCATCGCGAATTCATGGATTTAAAGGCTCAAATTTCGAAAGTGACCAGTGAACACTATAACTGCTTAGCTATGCTATAGAAATTCGTATTTCAGAGACTAAATTATGATTGGTGAATGTGTTCCTTTAATAGTTTATATGAAAAACTGTTACCATCTCAACAAGTTTGAAACATAAACGAGGCAACAGTATGAAATAATGATTAGTTTGTTTGAGAGGAAGGTTAAACCTCAATAATTATATTTCACCCTTACTCTAGTAATATAAACAGATAAGCCATCTTGATAGGCTCTTGATACAATTGTTTCAGCCAGTCAAGTTGAAACGGTGTTATCAGCCAATCATGTTCAGCTATTCACACAAATGACTAAGTCATTCTTTTCTGCTACAATATGTATGTGGCTCTGTTTTGGTTGCTCAACTTCATTATCTGAATTAGGTGCAGATATGATGTAAAACTCTATTTTGTGTCATTTGAATAGATTAAAATTTAACTATCTATATCAGTCGACATTTGCTGAGATGATTGTCTAAATTTATCTGAAACCATAATTAACCTGACCCTACTTGTTATAAAGGTCAATCATTATTTTTTATACATACAACAACTGTTAATAGGACTTCCTGTTGAATGGTTCAGAAATAACAGAAATTATTTTACTATTCTACAATCTTCACAACGTCTACCTATTACAAACTGATTCTAATAACCTTACTACAATAGCCACCAGGTATTACGGAAAGATTGGATCGTAAGCCAGCAAATAAAGCTAATCAGAGCCCTTGACAGAAAGTCTGTAAATCAAACTGTCCCTTTATATGATAGAATGAACATAACATCATTTCTCAAACATGGCTATAATATTCACCAGTGGATCAACCTAGTGTCATAACTAACCAACAGAATCCAGGTATAATCTGATAATATTATAAAACAACATCATTATTGAAAAACAAGTAGTAACTCTTTAAGAAAGATGGTATGACTAAGGTTTATCAGACCTATATAGATATTTTATAGATTAAATCATCAAACAGTTTAAAAAATGCAGAACACTTTAATACCTGCAGGACATGCAACTTTGACTATTGAGGCAGAACGTAATGTCATTATGACTTTAGAAAAAGGACACATATTTTTCTGAACCAGAACATAGTAAACCCATTACTTTTCTGAATTCATTAACTTTATAAAGTGTTATATTTTATCTATTACCCTCAAGAATTTAATTTTGAAATGATGTGTTTTGTAGTATATAATAAACTTTTCAGACATTACTATAATCTAAGTTGTTCTATTCAGTAAGGGTACAGTAGGTAATGCAATCAATCAATAATTCTAAAAAGGGTATTAATAGCAAAGAAAAAGAATCAAAAAACCTGTATTTGCCCGTACTGTGATATGCATTGTATCATGACATCGACAATATCAGCACTTCTTGTAAGTTCTTATCAAGTTATTTCAAAAAATTATCTTGCAGCTATTGAAGCCATTCTACACATAAACCACATTTCCCCTTATATTGGATTATTATTCAGTGACATAACTGTATTCATAATTACATGGCAGTATGCTGAACACTGTATTGATTGTTTTATTTTAAGAGCCAGACTGACTCAACAGGAAGTTTTAACTCTGACATCAGATTTTCAATTCTGAACTTTAGTCCAATGGATGCCATCAAATTATGTTTATTCCTACAGGGATAGGGATTCAGCACTTTTTGCCAGTCATAACTGATGGGTCAAATACCAATGAATAATAAATAAAATTATGACTGGTTGACCAGGTGCTGATGACAAATTTCTGACTGTTGAAAACAAAAACATTGATAAGTTTTTAGGCTACACATAAAGGACATTGTTCAAAAGAATCATTTTTGTCTGGTTATGTCACATGACCACAAGGTTCATATACATATTTTCGTGGATATAAGGATCCAACACCGAATTTCGTCAAAGCTAAAAAAACAGAATTTTTTTTTTATGTATTACATGTTTCCTCAGATATTCCACAAAATAAAATTGGTTTGTTTCGATTTTCTTCATGAATCCTTCACTTTGACCCACATTTCATGAGTAACCAACTCAACAACGGCGGCAGAATGCGTCACCTATTTTCGTGTACAATGTTTGATCTATAAATAAGAAAAAGTTGTATGGATACCGGTTGGTATAATTAACTTCTCTTAGTATTTATCTTTAATAATATTTCATTATAACTAATGACAATTCATTCAAAAAACAATGATTAGAAATGAAAAATAGTGCCTGACAAAATAAGATACGTAGCGTGATTTACTGCTAAAAGTCATTGAAACATAAGAATATGGCCCACATTGTGTTCCATAGAATTTTCTGCTGACACGGAATCCGCTAGTTGATCATGTGAATTCGTCATGTGACGAACAAAAACATCGAACAAATATATTTGTTTTCCGTTATCTGCAGGCGATAAACATAATTCCGCAGACAACGAACATTTAGCTCGAACAATACACTAGTGCCACGGAAAATCACATGACTCAAAATGGTGACGTCCAGAAGAAAATGTAAAATTGCGTTAGCAACACAACAATTTAGGTTAAGCTAGGCCATGTTTGGATTATTTCTGGAAAGTCAGCTCATTTATTTAAAAATATCTCCCTTTATTGGAAGTCTAAAAATTTTAAGTTTATATCGAAGATGGCATAGAATACACTACAGTCACACGAGGTTGGGCGAAAGGAGGTAAATTTACCGCTTGTTTCCAGGGCTTGTGCTATTTCTTGCATCGCAGCGTACTTCTTGTTTCTATCTGAATAGTCGCGAGAAGAAATCATAAAAAAACAGGCAGATTGCTACCACATATCTACTAAAATCTGCTCCTTCACCACAGTCCAAAAGTTTGTGTTGGTGGATTCACTGGACGTCGCCATTTTGAGTGTCATGTGGTCTAGCTACGATCGCTGATTGGTCTTTCGTCGATGAATGTTCAGCGCTAATGTTCGTCGTTAACGCAGACGGCGAAGAAAGAATTGTTCGGAAGGCGAACAATTTTTAAAAATCAATTAAAAATGTTTGATTTCACGAACAAGTCTCTCGAACATTTTTGTTCGTGTTTCTGTAATCCGCAGATGGTGAAAAAAAAATTGATCGAAGCAAAATTTTTACGATTGTTCGCTTAAAATGTTCCTTGTCTGTGTTGGGCTTTAGTGATTGGTAACAACTGAAATCTGCCATTTTGTTTATGTCATAGTATACATTAATACATTTTACCTTGCTTGAAAATACTGGATTTATAGAGATAACCCATGTTTATCAAAACAAGCAAATGCGGAGGTCACGCGAGGTCCCATATGTAAATTATTATTACTAATTAAAAATAGGTTAGCACGAAATTAGGTTACTTGACTTTCATGTGATGAGATATTACATGTTGATTGGTTGAAGAAAGAAAATGTTTCCTAAAAACATACACGACACTTTGAAACAGCTGTTCCAGAAACATTTGTCCCAGTTTTATTTTTATAAAAATTTGAAACAAAAAACATTCGAACATGAATGACTTTGGTCACTAATCGATTATATTTGTTTAGAAGACAAGTATGTTGTATCATTTCCGTTTGATCAACTGTATCTTAGTCTCAGAAACAGGAATTTTTTAGCTAAGCAATTCAGTAATATAGTCTTTACAGCTCAACGATGAAATTTGAGTCTTCTAATTCATGTGTGTCTAGAATCATCTGTGTTTGGTTCAAATTATGACGTCTTTTTTTTATAGAAAGGACATAATTAAATAGAAAAAACATCTTGTAGTTCTGAAGGCTAATAAAGATATATTCAAAAGTCAAATCAACCCCCAAAAAATGACGAACCATGACCTTTTAGTACCTTAATTTATCAAGCTCATGTTGACTGATATGAATCAGATGATATGCTGTGAATCCCTAGTTGATTTGAGAATCTCACTTAACTATCATTATTCTCAACCATTAATACATTCAAATATAGAAATGTACAGTGATGAATAGTCCGAAAAACTCTAACCCTGTCTACTGTGGCAGTAAAATAGCTCTGTTGATAGCGAGTTGGATTGTCTTCATCTAGGAGATTAGGTGCTATGGGTTCGAATCCTCCTCAAGGAAAGAAAACTTCTTACACCTGTGCCAGCCTGTGCCAAAGCATCCTGGAACTAGCCCAGTGTTGGTCATCACCCCTCAATACATGTCTACTAGCTCTGATTATAAAAGAAATGTACCATTAACATGGAAGACAACGCAAGCAGATTTGAATGGCAGAAACTAAATGGAAATTAAAGGGACTGGTGCACCGTTTTGGGGGGCTGACTTGAGTCTTGAATATATGTAATAGTGGATTTGGAAGCTGAAATTTTGACAGTAAGCTGTGAACACTACTACTGCTTGGCTTGTTTCTGAGACAAAAATATAACTGTCCATTTAACTTTAAAAGTTTAACATGCTGGTATAATTTTTACCAGCTTTTCTCCAGTTAAAGAATATGTTGGTATTGGGCTACCATAAAAATAAAGGTGTGACGACTCCTCGAAGGGTGCACTGTATCATATGAAAACAATTATCCATCAATATATAGAGTGTAGATGAGCCAGAGTATTTCAGACTAAGTGAATGAAATAAGCTAGTACAATAAAGGTACTAGAGGTAATTGGTGACCAATTACAGAATTATCTATCTAAATACTACCAACTATCACAATTCATACAACACTGTCATCTAGTCAAACAATAAGTCTACTGTAACACTACAATAACATCAATCTCAGTCTCATGTAATATCACCTAGAGTTTAACTCTACAACACAATATAATAGTCAATAATCTCAATTCAAGTTCTTCCAGCAAGTTCATTTTCATAAATATCACAAGAAATTTCTACTCCCATTGATCACAATTAAAATTAGCTTACATCAGATCTTTTGTAAGTCCAAGTCAGACATGACTGGTTAATATGAACTGAATCAACATCCCTGGTCTAGAAACTAATGAAAGAGTAGTGTTGCAGTATAATATATTCAATGTTTTAAAGTAATTATTGGAGAATATATATGAATTAGTGGGTTATTTCTCTAAATGTCAAATAACACTTGTATGAATAGCTTTTCAACAATTTACATAATAAGTTTACCGCCTAAATGCGTAATAACTTTTAAAAGCTTAAATGAATAATATCAGATACTCACACCAACAGATATGGGCAACATCATGCAGTGTATAGTGAGGGAACATTAGTATTAGCCTGCTCTTATTTAATATATATTTGTCAGGAGATCTGTAAAGTAAATGCCAAGCACAAGATGCTTTTCCTTGTGTCTGTCTAAGCTTCATTAACTCAATTAGGTGTAGAAGAGTAAGGAAGTAAAACTCCATACATTTCATAACATTTTTCCAACCAGAAGAAGTGATGATGGACATTATGGAAAGATCTCAATCATTGCCGAGACCAAACCCCTGAAATCCAGGTTAGCAACCACACTTCTTCTCTGCAGAAATATTTTACAACTTCAGGGATGTGAGCAAGGAATTATAAAAAAAGAGGAAAATTCCGAGGACTCCATAGGGGTCATGTGGACAACATAATTGTCAGGGGGAGGGAATGGGAGGGTGCGCCGTGCCATTGGTTTTTCGAAAAATCAAGTCAAAATCATGTACAATTTTATTCTTCTCTCACTTTAAAAATTTGGCTCTTTGCTTGTTTCATTTTCAACATGTTCTTTGTATTCACTCTTTGATAGAGGTATAATTGATCAGACAATGAGACTGCCTCTCTCTCTTTATTAAGTTAAGTTAAAGTTTTTTCTACAAATAGGCCTACATGCCTAGACTACTAGACAGTTGTTTTGCTATCAATATCAGACTCGATTTGTAAGCATGCATAATTTTCTAACTTAAATTTTAATCCAAAGAAACAGTGAGCCACGAATTTTTCACTCCAAAATCAACTTTCGAGGAATCACGCAGAAATCTCACATCCCTGCATTTTTAAAAGCTAATAATTCATGATCATTCAAAAAAAAAAAAATTTTTTTTAATGCCCTAAAAAGACTGAACTGGAAATATGGCGAAATGCAATGATAACAGCTTCTGACCTATCAAAAGATAGTTTGCCAGACAAGGTTACATTTGAGGTAGGAGTTAAAAGAGACTTACCCAAATGGTTGGTTCCCATGGTCAGTTCAAAGTTATCTTTGGTGAAAGATCTCAACAGAGATTTTCCTGGGTAAATTCCAGCATTGCTGATCAACACATTCAATTTCTTGTCCAGTTTACGGAATTCTTCTACGAAGGTTCTCACTGACGATAAGTCAGACAAATCCAACTGAAATATCAATTCGATATTTTAAGGTGACATCCATAGAAATGATGATAACTCATAAATTGCATACCAGTAACAATTGATCTTTAGATGTTCTGTAACTAAGGATAATTTTGACAGAAAAATTAAGTGTTTTTATTTACTTAATACCAAGCGCAATCAAATCAAATCTAATGATTTTGTATAGTCTAGATAAGCAAGATGAGAATATTTAATACAGTTGGTAAATCAACTTGCACTGAAAATTTCAATCTTTTAAAATACTGATTACAAATAGAAGAGATTTTAAAGGGGGAATTCTCTTTTTTTCCATAGGTCGAAAGAAATTTTATGCTCAAATTTAAGAAAGCTATCATCAAAATCTACAACAAACTGTTCTATAACTTTTCAGAAAGTTTTAACTTAAACTAAACTCAGAAGTTAGAGTTTTAAATGTTTACAAGGTTTTTGATAATGAAAATTTTTAACCAAATATAATAAGCTTACATACCTTCAAAAATGTGGCTAAAGCATTAGGATTTTCTTTTAAAATGGTTTCAACGGCAGCTTTTCCCTTCTCTTCGTTCCTACAGGCCAGTATCACATCGTTTCCACCCTCGCATAATAATTTGGCTGTCATAAAACCCAGTCCACAATTAGCTCCAGTTACTATAATTACTCGTCCAGTCATCTTGCTATTCTTATTCTTTTCTTACTACAAATGCAAAATAATTTGATGTGTGAGCTTGAGGTAATATAAATTTTCACGGGCAATGTTTGGCTGTATTGCTAGCATACAATCCAATCAAATTGCTGCATTTTCAAACTTCCAAAAGCAAGAAAAGTGCCTTAGGAAGTCAAGGTATTAGACACAGTAAAAGCTTGACTTTTTGTAGACATTTTTTTTAAAGGAGATACATCTCTTACAATATTGCTTTTGGAAGTTTGAAAATGCAGCAATTTGATTGGATTGTTTGCTAGCAATACAGCCAATCATTCCTTGTGAATGATTACACACACAGCCAAATAATTTACTGTAGTCTATCTGTATAAGGCTCTGACTGGCTGTATTGATCCAATCAAATTGCTGCATTTCATGATAAAGTACCTTATAGCATCATGTTTGAAATAGATTAACGTTGTGAAGATATAAACTTCGGTGATACAAAAATAGTGGAAATGATTTTAAGGTATAAGACGTATTTGTAATAGCTTGACATTGTCATGATGCAAACTTCAGTGACGCAAGAAAAGTGCCTTATGATGTAAAACTATAAGTTTTATTTGTAATAGCTTGACATTGTAAAGGCTTAGGTCACCTTCTATATCAATGTTAGGGATACACTTAAACTTACTGGAGTTTCACCAAGAAGATAAAAGCCTACCCTTCAACTGTATCATGGTACTGGGTGAAAGACCGGAATATTATAGAATATCCAAATATATCTTAGTTGATTCATAAATGGTTAAAGATGGGTTACCTTATTTTCATTTATGAAAATGAAAATGCTAATACACATATGAATAGAAAGTAGATTAAGAATACATGATAGTTCATTAGAAATACCAATTAATCGAATAGTTTGCTACTTAATTTGACACTTATAAATAAGGAAACCCATCTAAGCTTTGTATCGATAAGCTTTGCCAAATTTGGCTATTTAATGGTGAAAATTCTCAAAAAACTAGTGATCCAAAAATGGATGGGAGCACTGCTATACAATATGACCTTTTGAGACTGGCCATAACCATGACAATATCACATCCATGGAATGGATGGAAGAGATTTGTGGGGCTTATCTCAAATACAAGTTACATAATGAAGATACAAGTTACATAATGAAGATACAAGTTACATAATGAAGATACAAGTTACCGTACATAATAATGATGATAATGTTTATAGAAAAATAGTTTAAATTTCTTCCTAGTCATTAACATACAATCTTTTTAACTAATGACAGGAAATTATTAGGCTAGTTCTACTTCCTTCCAGAAATCATAGTTGATTTATTTATATAGGTCACTGTGATCTCTTCCAATCAATTGGTCATTTTTCTACTTTTAAAGATAGCTTGCAAGGTAACATACGCCCACTGGCAGCTGTCAGAAATGATAAAACAGTATTTAGTGATTAAAGTATGATTTTTCTCATGTCAAGGAAATTTTAATAGTTTAAATTCAATGATATATATATTTACTACCAGTTATTTATGCTGAGAAATTCCACCAAGTTCTTAAATATAGCTAATAGAGTGAAATGTCAAGTCAGACACGATCATCACGAAAATCGATAGGGATCATCTTCATAATGACATTGAAAACAAAAAATGAAAAGAATCTGTACAGAATTGTAGCCTGTAGAGTAAGCACTAACCAAATGTGAACGGACAGACGGACCGACAGGGTGATTGCAATATACACCCATCTTATGTGTGGGCATATAAAAAGGGATTGTAAATAAGTTTTCTAAACTAAATTATATATAATGAGGACACTGATATCAATTGCACCATTCCAATTTTCAGTCAGAGTCTGTTGTTTTTGCAATTCTACTAAAAGTAACTGTTAAATGATGTCACATAGCAAAAGCTACTATTGATATATAAGGACCTTTGCAACATTGACGTCATAAAAATGTAATGTTTTTAAAAGTGGAATTGTAAGAACCACAAAAATCTGATTGTAAATTGGAATCGTTGCCATCAGTGTCCTATCTGCAACAATTCTTGAATTTGTGATTCGATACACTATACGATACTAACCCAACGATACGATTTATTGTGATAATTATCGCAATTCATTTATTAGAGAAGAAAGGGAAAAAATAGTCCAAATAAGTAAAATTACTAACAATTTTGTCACTTGAGCACCTGAGAACATTTAGAAGTAAGGAATTGTGAAAAAAACTCAAATTTCAAAGTTAGAAATGAATTTTTGCAAATTTTGTTGTGTAAATCGTACTTCAAAAATGACAATATGACACAATTTCTTATACACACAAGGATTCTGTGTCATTTGTTATTAAAGGGGGCTTAGAATTAATCGTGCCGACACATCACGATTATTTTTATCCAACACAATGCATCAATAAGAAGGAAAGAATCGTAGTTCATCAATTTGTGAATCGTTGTAACCCTACCATATATCCAATATTAGGCTTGGGACAAACCAATCTAATCCAATATTAGATTACTATTTCGTACGTTTTTTCATAATACAAGCTCTAAATATGGGTTCTACATGACAGGTTTTGATTGGTTCAAAATTTAATCATGAGAACACTACTGTGGAAGAAACTTGTTGGATTACAATGGTGACGAAAAATTATAAATATATTTGATCTATTCCTTACTCAAAAACGGGACAATATCAGAAAGTTCAATACCCAAAAAACCTAATCCTTGGACAATATCTGGTGGTTTGACTTGAAGACATATCAAGCAATAACCCCCACCATTACCCTCCCTGGATAACACATCCTCTCAACCCTACAACAATCTACCTACTTTTAAATGAAAAGAAACTTATTGTAATTTCTATTCAACTGAAAATATACTTCACATTTATGGCGGGGGAAATACTTCGACCTTGACCTAAATAAAGATATTACAGTGAAGAAATGTAGGTAATGCAAACGAGATATGTCGTCTAATGCTTATGGTAGATGTTTCGCATTGTAAAATCAATTGTGCATTAGATGTTATATGTATTTTGTATCAGAGGTTTCTTGTATTTTATCTTTTGCATTTAATGTATAAGGTATTTGCTATTGCATTATATTACATTTGTGTTTTGAATTAGACATTTCTGCATAGCATTAGGTTTTTGCCGCTTTCCCCCACCATACACATTGACTTAACCTAATACATAGGTCACACTGATGTGAACATTGTTCATAATAGCCTCAAACCTGTTCACTGATAGCATAATTGGATTAATCTTATTTAATTAGTTTATCTGATCAATAAACTCAATTTAGATTAATCTTTAGCACACTTCTCATACACTTTGATGAATGAGATTAAACCTTACTCTCTGACTATAGTTGAGTGATCTCAGATTTAAATTTGTCCTCTCATTTCACAAATATTCAATTGCTAATTGTCTAAGAAAGTCTTTGGGTTCATACAAATGTTAACATTGTAACAAAATAAGCTGAATTAGTGTCACATCGTAGTAAGTAATTCAAAATGACCCTTTTTGTGATTTAAGAACAAAAATTAGGACATTAGATCTACTAAGAATTGGTAAATTGCTCTTTTAAATCCCTTCTAAAATCAATTTAAGAATTTAATTCATTTATATTTAAAATATGATATTTAAAATTCTGATAAATCATTTCTAACAAAAATAAAAATTGATTTCCTACATCACAATGTCAGAATATCCCCAATGGAAATGAATAAGCTTTCATGTAGAAAATTAATATATTCTATGAATCATAACCTAGCTAAATGTATGGAATGTAACAAATCTGAACCAAGAATGCCATTCAATGATAAATCCATATCTAATAGCTCAAAAAATCTATAATTTGATATCAAAATAACTGCACATTATTATGATTTAAAAAGATAGCAGTGGCAGACATTGTGTCTAGTTCCACTTCAGGCCAGACATGAGACATCTGCTGCAATGGAAATGTCAGATTGCCTTCCCTGATGATAATTCTTAATTCCAAATGCCAAAATAAAAGTAAAACACAAAACTACCATGCAAAAATATTCCTAAAACGTGTATAACTTGTTGTTTACACGACTAAATAGACCATGTCCTAAACTTGATCATAAAATATCTCAATTCTGAACCTGTCTCGCAGTCGAACTCTTCCACCACACACAGGCACTGAATCATTCTCCTATAGCAGCAATCAACTCACCCAAGCGCCTTCTTTCGTCTTATCGATAAACATATGCACGTAAAATATAGCTAAATAGATTCACAAAGTATTTATATAAAAGAAAAAGTTAGATGCATAATTGTGTTTTACCTATAATAGATTCTGCAACAACCGCAAATCCACCTGTGAATCGTTGATAAATTGGGACAAAACAACAAAATTAATGGGCTTGACCGAAAATTTATCCGTCACGTGACCAAATTTCCAGAGTTACTTCCCATGAAGTGATTTCGTCCCAAGCGATGAGAAATGCGTGGAATGTGGGTAATTTCGTAAAAACTTGAACTGTAAAAACGTTCCATTGGAAAAGTCAATCAAAAAACAAAATTGTCTCAGGTTTAGATCGTTTTGTGTATAAGATCCTCACTCAACAAGACAAAATCTTAAGTGCGAGGAAACCCACGTACGATAAAGCCTTAAGCGCAGCAGATTCTTGGAACGAAACATCCCAATTATTATTTCCGGATTATGTCTGACTTTTCGATTATTATTCAGATTGATTGAAGTCGACAAAGCTTGTAGGTTGGTTTCTCATTTCTTCATGTCTGCATTCATGATGAGTAAATGGTCCATCTTTTGGCAAGGCTGACAGTCTTTACGCGCTAAAGATGCAATTCTGTTTGTTGCATCTCTGAATCAATTTGAATTTCTGAGTTGAATTTTTTCTCTCAACCCATTTCATAAATGTATTCAGAATAATTCTTTTTTAATTGTATGCCAAATCTCCTCGGGTCCATAGAAATATCATGTTCAGTGATTTTACATTGGAAATAAATGGACACACTTCCCTCCAGAAAATTCTTATCATGAAAACAACCTTCTTTGGACTGAAAAATTCCACTGTGTAAAATTGTGACTACAAATGGCTCTACTAGTACACTACTAGAACTAATAACAGTTCATGTACCGGTAGTTAACATTTTCATTCACCCAAAGCAAAGACAATCTAAGACTCTTAGTAGTTTTTTGTAGCTGATATTTCAATTAATATGAAAATGACATTGTGTAGTCATAGAGTAGGCCTAGCTAGATAAGTTTTTAAATTGTGTTCTTAATACTTGTTCTTTGGACTCGTGGAAAAGTATTACATTTCTTTGCAAATGCATTGGCATTGGTCATTGAAAAAATATTCAGTAAAACGTGGGTTATTTCATGCAATTTCTGGTGGGGAAGTATGTTTATTCCAACTGTTAAATCATCAAACTGTTCAACAGTGCAGTAATTTGAAAAAAATATTCTATAATCACAGCAGACTACATATATCTGTTGTTTTATATAGTAGATTGCCATAACAATAGTCACTATCAATCTGTGAATCAAATTGTATATTTTTTTACAAATTCCCATTTGAGAATGAGTCAATTTTTTCTCCTTTCAGAAAATGAGTTATCAGCTGTATAGAAACACCACACTGGGTCACACTTTACAAGAAAGTTTAGACGAATTGATACGTCACGGACAGATCTCACCAAACCTGGCCCTCCAAGTTTTACTACAGTTCGACAAGGCCATAAACAATGCTCTAGCTAATCGTGTCAAGTCGAAAATCAGCTTTAAAGGAAAGTTGAATACTTACAGATTCTGTGACAATGTGTGGACCTTTGTACTCAATAATGTGGAATTTAGGGAACTTCCTGTGCAGGAGCTGACAACTGTAGATAAAGTTAAGATTGTGGCTTGTGATGGAAAGGGGGCTGACCCCAAGGGATAAATAAGAGCAGTTGATGAATGGAAGATTGTGCCTGCTGGAAAATTTGATTGAGCGAAAATGTGTCTATTTTTGATGATATTATTTATCACCTTCACTATGTCAAGCTTTTACGAACTTTGTACTTATATTGCAATAGTCACCTTTCTTGTATCATGGAATGTCTGAAGCTATTTAATAGTATTGTACCTAGCAAATACAGCCAATCAGAGTCTTCGACAGCCTTAGGCTTATTGTTTAAGATTTTTCTAACGAGGCCTATGATTTTCTGTATTACCAAGATGTTAGCAAATACTGTCAATCAGAGCTCTCTACAGAAAGTCTATATTAAACACAAAGCCATAATGTTTACAGTTTTTCTGTTGAGAGCTCAGTTTAACTGCTAATGTACAATCCAATCAAATAGCTGCATCCAAACTTCCAAAATACAAGAATAGTAGCTATTAAAGTCAAGGTATAAGAATGAACTTTGTAATAGTTTAATACAATATATTGTGTAGATGCAAAATAGACTGCTCATGTTAGATATGTTAGGAACTCCTCCAGAGTTTAAATGAGCTGAAAATTTTGATCAGATGACAAAAATAAATTCTGGTGTAAAATAAATTAAATGTAAACTTGTTGTAAGATAATAATAAAAAATCATGCATTGAAATGTGCCATTTTTAGATGCCCACGTCCCTCTTTTATGATCTTTGAAATTTAGAGTCTGGCTGAAGTTGTAATAATTTGATATCATTTGCTTAGTTCAATCGAACAAACTGTAGCTAAAGGTTCTTATCTTAGTCAGCTTGTAAAAGTCTGGTGACCTCTTATAAGACATCTTTCCTCATAATTCTAGTTGACTTATCTGTAAATGGGTACAGATATTACTAAAAAGATTTGGCTAAAGACGAGTTGACAGACAGGATCTTCATGAACTAGAATTTTTCTAGTCCTTCTGTGGTTTCTGTTTATTATATAAAAATTTCAGAACTAGAGAATGACACACAACCATAAATAAATGCCACTCAAGATGTAGGAAATAATAGGATAGTGATGTGATATTTGGTGAAGTTTTTCTAAAACTATAGAACCAATAGTCGTCTAAAGGGATATATAAGAATGATGCCAATGGAAACTATAAGTGTACCTAATAATACTCATAGTGAGTTTAGAAATGAACAGAGATTTACGTCCTACTTTTCTGCACCTATACGGACATTAAAAACCTCTTTACAATAAATAAATCCCTTTAAGAACAAAATATAAAATCTAACACTATCAATTCTGATTATTTTTCATAAAATGATATACAAATAAATAAATAAACAAAATATATTATACAATTTAACAGGATGTCATAGACCTTATTCACGCATCTGCCATATTGAATCCAGAATGACGCTCATAACACAAACAAGAAAGATAGCTTGCCAGGCAAGGTAATATACGCCCACTGATAGCTTTGTTTGAAATTGAATATTTGTTAGAAAATAGCAAACATAGACACCAGGAAATATTCAACTTATACCCAAATCCATCACAAACTGTGCCATCACAAGTTAAAAATCAAACACATTTGTAAGAATAACGGCAATAACTTGTATTTTATATTTCAAAAGGTTTAGTTTTGATTGTGATCAATTTCATCAAGTTGTCAAATTTGTTTTAGACTTCTGCTTTGTAGAATAAAAATTACGTGTTTTACAAGATTTTTGATCAGATTTATCCTTGGGTGATTTCAATAAGTCTGTCATGAATTGTGTATTTGCAGATTATATTCAAGCAAATTAGGTTGAAGTATTTTTTTAAAAGTTTTATGTATCGAGTTTTTACGAGCTAAAAATTGAACGGTTTGCAAGAACAAGGGCAATAATTCATACTAAATATTTTTCGATTTCGCTGATTTTCAATAGGGTTTATCCTTGGGTGATTACAAACACTCATACAAAGTTTCGTTAAAATCCATCTAGAATTGTGCCCTGTAGAGTGATTACGAGCTAAAAATTGAACGTGTTTTCAAGAACAAGGGCAATAATTCATACTAAATATCTTTTGATTTTGCTGATTTTCAATAGGGTTTATCCTTGGGTGATTACGAACACTCATAACAAGTTCCGTTAAAATCCTTCAAGAATTGTGCCTTCTAGAGTGTTTACGAGCTAAAAATTGAACACGTTTTCAATGACAAGGGCAATAATTCATACTAAATATTTTTTGATTTCGCTGATTTTCAATAGGGTTTATCCTTGGGTGATTACGAACACTCATACCAAGTTTTGTTAAAATCCTTCAAGAATTGTGCCTTCTAGAGTGTTTATGGGCTAAAAATTGAATGCGTTTTCAAGAACAAGGGCAATAATTCATACTAAATATTTTTCGTCAAAATCTGTCAAGAATTATGCACTTGTTTACGAGCTAAAAATTGAACGCGTTTTCAAGAACAAGGGCAATAATTCATACTTAATATTTTTCGATTTCGCTGATTTTCAATAGGGTTTATCCTTGGGTGATTACGAACACTCATACCAAGTTTCGTCAAAATCTGTCAAGAATTATGCCTTCTAAAGTGTTTACGAGCTAAAAATTGAACGCGTTTTCGAGAACAAGGGCAATAATTCATACTTAATATTTTTCGATTTCGCTGATTTTCAATAGGGTTTATCCTTGGGTGATTACGAACACTCATACCAAGTTTCGTTAAAATCCTTCAAGAATTATGCCTTCTAGAGTGTTTACGAGCTAAAAATTGAACGCGTTTTCAAGAACAAGGGCAATAATTCATACTTAATATTTTTCGATTTCGCTGATTTTCAATATGGTCTATCCTTGGGTGATAACGAAAACACTCATACCAAGTTTCGTCAATATCTGTCAAGAATTGTGCCTTCTAGAGTGTTTACGAGCTAAAAATTGAACGCGTTTGCAAGAACAAGGGCAATAATTCATGCTAAATATTTTTCGATTTCGCTGATTTTCAATAGGGTTTATCCTTGGGTGATTACGAACACTCATACCAAGTTTCTTTAAAATCTTTCAAGAATTATGCCTTCTAGAGTGTTTACGAGCTAAAAATTGAACGCGTTTTCAAGAACAAGGGCAATAATTCATACTTAATATTTTTCGATTTCGCTGATTTTCAATAGGGTCTATCCTTGGGTGATAACGAACACTCATACCAAGTTTCGTCATTATCTGTCAAGAATTGTGCCTTCTAGAGTGTTTACGAGCTAAAAATTGAACGCGTTTGCAAGAACAAGGGCAATAATTCATACTAAATATTTTTCGATTTCGCTGATTTTCAATAGGGTTTATCCTTGGGCGATTACAAACACTCATACCAAGTTTCGTCAAAATCTGTCAAGAATTGTGCCTTCTAGAGTGTTTACGAGCTAAAAATTAACAAGGGGAATAATTCATGCTAAATATTTTTCGATTTCGCTGATTTTCAATAGGGTTTATCCTTGGGTGATTGCGAACACACATACTAAGTTTCGTTAAAATCCGTCAAGAATTGTGCCCTGTAGAGTGTTTACGAGCAATTGTGGACGGACGGACCGACGGACATGGGTGACGACAATATACACCCCCCATTTCATGTGGGCGTATAAAAAGGTAACTTTGAGTTACTGCATAAAACGTCACGTTAACGTCTCCTTCTCTTAATCAACTAGCTCAAAACTAATAATATTTTACATCATTTTATTGTGAATTTATTAATCAGTGAACTTACTTGGTATCAAAACTACCAGTAAACAGCAGAATCCCTGTATAATCCATTAAATCAAGCATTTTTCAATAACTATGAGTTTTAAGATTATAAAGGGATTCTGTTGTATAGCATGGCCCTGGGTAGGTCAAAATTAAATGATGAATATATATAGACTACTTGGCCAAGTTTGAGGATTTAAATTTTATGTTTATTCTAAGAGAAAGAGGTAGTATTTTAAGAAATGCAGCCAACATTGTTTTAACAATTCTATTTTGTAACCAATCTAGTTAAGGTCTAACTACTCTACTCCCTTCTTGTTTCTTGTATTATATAACCTTGACCCTAACCTGCTGCGTCTGCATTAACCAATCCAATTACACTGAGGTTTAAACAATATTCAGCACAATTTAGACTTGCAGTCACATAATCCAAGCGCTGGAGAGGGAAGAAATTTGATTGGTTGGCAGTATTGAGACAGTGTTATAAATCAGTATAAAAGTTATATATATAGTTATAGAAGGATAGATAGATCCGAACTGGAGTGGCTACAATAAAAATATGGAATGAAAGCCAGAGGTCAAAAACAGTCTGATTCTCAAAATATAAATGTATTTCAAAATATACCCAAAAAATTGGCAAATACAACTTTAATTTAGCAACAACTACACTGATCCTTATAATAATAATTCTCTATAAAAACAAAACCTAAATCTACAAATACTGAGACATAGTTAATAATCACAAGGAGAAATACAGACACTATCACATATCAAAACACAAAATCCATTCCAATAATAGGAATTACAATAGATAATCAAGTCAAGCCAAGATATTTGAGCATATTGTGTACAATTTAAAGTATAAACATGGGCAGTTCACTTTATAATTATGTACAAATATCTCTGCAATAAAATACAAACATGTAAATCTTAAGGGTTAGCCCCACATACTTCTTTGAAAACATGTTAGTAAGACGTTACAGTCAATGTGTAAAATAAATTGTCAATGGGTATCTAATGCTGCGAACACATGAACGGTCTAGGTTGGCGATTTTTGTCACTCACTTAAGTCTTGTCAAGAATTTCACCAACTGGCTGTGGGCACATGATAGTCACGTTGGGATCTTGCAATTGAAAGGAAAATAAATCTGATTGGATGATGACATTCTTTCTTGGAGATGATAAGACTATTGGTGACAATTATCAAACTGGTTTGATATTATAAATTCTGATGAAAACGCAATAATCTTGTTGTGGGAGCTCGGGCACACATAATAAATAAATTAGACGACTAAAATTGGTGACGAAGACTGTTTATGTGTCTGTAGCATAAGGATTTTCTTCTAATGGGCATGTCTTTTTAAATCTTCAGAATAGTTCTATTAAATATCACAGTTTAAATTAATAATATTTGGCTGGATTCCAGGTATATGACTTCGATTTCAAGGACGATTTCAGAGATTTCTTATTCGAACTTTTCTTGGTATCTGATTTTTGTCGTGGTATTTTAATTGGTTGCCATGGTATTGGATTACAGAAAGCTGGTTCTGGGTAGGAGTTGATTTCATTATCATCTGAAATTGAACAAATGTTGAAGTTATTTTCATAGAATGGGATGGAGTTTTACATGTTCAAGTCAATACTTATTGGGCTATTGAAGATTGGCAGTGTGCAATGAAAGAAATACTATCAGAACAGAGTAGGTATGTTTTTGCACATATGAGGATGCTTCAAAACATAAACAAGAACAGCCCAATTTAGGTTTAGGTAGTGTAAGAAGTAATGGACAGAGTGAGTTAAAATTTTATCTAGTCCACCACAAAATACAATGGAGTGCTCATGTTTATGTTTTGAATAGGACCAAGACATGCATAAAACTATATCAAGAGGTATTTAGGGTGTTCAGTCTGTGTCAAAAATCTAATTTGTCAAAGATATTGTTGATTTAATCCCAAAAACAATTTCTTAAAATTTCTGATATAAACAGTCACCTATATCACGTGACAAAAAATTTTGATGCGTTTTTACAAAGACAAAAGCAATAAATCAAATTCTGTTCATAGAAAAATCGTCAAATTCAAACTTGTTCATCAAAAGATTGTCAAATTAGAACTTGTCCAAGATCTCATTGATATCAATGATCACACCAAAATTTCATTTAAATTGGATGAAAACTGTAATCTCTTTTGTGTTCACAAGCCAAATGAGGACGGACGGGGGATGAAGAAGGGCAATGACATGCTGTGTGCAATGAGGAAATTGTAGGACAGCAGCATAAGTCTACATTTTTTTTTTCATTTCCAACTGTCAAGGGATCTTTAAAGTGCACAGCCTGTATCATATGAGGCCTGGGTTTATTGTTCCATCGGTCACTTTTTCCAATTCAGCCCCTTCAACCTGAATCACTTATAGGGGTCACCAGGTTAAAATCTCCATCTATGATTGTACCCTGGATCTTCAGTTTAGTGAGCAAGCCTCTAACTTAGTCAGCAGATATAAATAAAGGTAAATATATGACTAATATAGAAAGTGAGAATAATAAAGAGGTGCCTATAATCAATATATAGCATGTAATTTATTAAATTAACTCACGAGGGAAAAATCATTAATAAATTAACATCTTCATTATTCACATTCTACATTATGAAATCAATTTCAGGAATACTGATTCCTGCCAGACATTTGATAGAAATTCCTTATATTCTTGTCAGTCAGACTAGAACAGATAAATATTGAAAATCTAAATTCTTACGTAGGCTGGAGTATTCAGGGATACGATACTGATTTCAAGTTACTTTGTTGAACATTTTAGAGAAGAGTTCTTGCAATCAAATATGAAGTTCTAGCATTATAGTAAGGAAAACTTCAAAGCTTCATTGGAACCATTTGGACATAACTCCACAGAGTGCTGTCATAGGACCCTTTTAACCAGTCATTGTAATATTTCATTGTCAGCAATTTTCCTCACAAGGACCTTCACTCCCTGTCATTGCAATTCTTCCAAGTCAGACATGACTGAATGAAATTCCTTTGATTTCAACTAAATTATCAGTACCGTAACTAGACCAAATACCTTCAATCACTACCTGCCATTGCAATTTTTTACATCAGACAAGACTGGCAAATGGGGTATTTTCCCTTTCAACATTATTATCAATTACCAATATTAAAATCGGAATCGTCAAGAACGCTCTAATTAGCTGTTGATTGTTTTTCTCTGATATAACTAATGACTATTGATCTAATCCACATTTCAACGCCATTTCTACTTTATTTCAACTTCTTTCTGTTTCCATGACAACAGAAATATACATCTATAAATTGAAGTTTATCACACAATTTCAATTCAGTGCCATAATAATGATTTGTTTCATGTTGCTCTTTTTATGTTTTCGATTTAAACTTGTGACTACATTTTTTTAAAATTGATGCTTAAGGGATACAGTCATCTAAATATTTGACTGGCAAGCTGATAGAGCTAATTTTCAGCTATCGGAATCAGTCAGACATCTGGTCTGCCTGCAATTAAATAGAACATACTGATGAAAGTAAACAGTTTAAATATTTTGGTAAGGTGTTAATTTTCAGCTTTACATATTATTTTTCAGAATGAAATTCTGGTATATGGTTTGTCTTCAATAAAAGAAAACTGACTGATTGAAGTTAAATATTCTTTTATTGTAAAAATGTATCAATTATATCAAAAGAATAATCTTTCAAATTGCATAAAATACAGGATTTAAGCTCTTTAATTATTTTCAAAATTTTGACACCTGACCACCATAGAATGGATTTACAAAACAAATATGTTTTGTTTGTTTTTGGCGAATGCAAAGATCTGCAGCGGCCTCTTTCATATTTGATTAACTGCATGAAAGAAAGTTAACAAGGCATTGAAACTTAAACTACTGACAACTCCACAAGTGATTAATCATTTAATTGCACACATTGAATTCTTAGCTGAAAAATGATACAGATAGCTGAAATTGATCTTTAGCAAATGAGAAATCAAATATTAACTCAAATTCATCTCTTTGATGTTTTCAAAAGAGAATTTTTCCTAGACTATATACTTGTGTGTTAGTGCCTGAACTCTAAGATACTGTGGCATAAAACTATATTGATGTGGAAACATGGAGTTTGAAAATACTGATATATTTCAAGCAATTTTGAACAATGATTTGGAGGAGTTACATAGATGTTTGGTCAAGGGCGATAATGACCTCCGAGGGAGAGATGGACGATCTTACCTACATGTAGCCTTGGATCAAAATAGCAGTGAGGAAATTTTAACAGAACTTCTTCAACATGTAGATATAACATGGAGGTTTGTTGTCTTTTTCTATTCTTATCAAAATATAGATCTATATGCTTTTTTTGTTGTATTTTCTGAGGACTTTAACAAAGTTCTAATAGTCATGCATGACATTTAAAGGGTCAGTATGTAAAATTTTCATCATTAAAATTGTTGTAAATAATACATGATACAAATACAAAATACAGCAAGTGATCAAGAAACGGTAACTCTCTCCTATCTTTTCATCATTTCAGAGATGAGAGCTCATCCAATGTGTTGGATCTAGCTATATCAAAGAATGCTTTAAGAACTCAGAAACTAATTCTGGGACAGCTGCTGAAGATTTTGACATGTGACTCCTTCCATGAGCTTGAGAAATTGGTTGCTTCAGGATGGTCAGTCTGGCCAACAGAAATCTGCAACATTCCAGGAATTGCACTAGAAATGGTGCCATTTCTAAATAATGTTCAACAAGTTTGGGTAAGAACAGAATATCCATGGCATTAAGGTTTGCAATCTTGAATGATCCAAGATAACTAGCTGATTCATTTCATATGGAACAGGTTGATTTTTTCCGCTCTTGGATTCTGATTATGGACATGTCAGAAAACGTCAAACATAATATTGGTAATATCATTATGATTATCATTCTGAAAAGCGATACAGATATCTGATATTTAGCTTTTTTAGATGACTACATTCCTTTGTTTGAATATTTAGATGACCTCTTTAAAGGAATTGTCAAGATGTTTTCTAAACTGTTATTCCACCAATACAAAGTGTTTAAGATATGACTATGGCATAGACCATCAGATATTATTATTAGCTTTTGATTGAGTGGAATTGCAAAAACAGACATCTGACTGATAATTGAAATAGTGTAAATTGATGATATCCTTGTTCCTGATACACATAAGAAAAAGTTTAGAAAACCTCTTTACAATCTTAATGAAGAGATGAATGCTGTTAACCATAATAATTGTACACTCACATCAATCATACTTTTACTGCAGGAGAGCATTATCCAGTTCGCTATGACTATTACAGCAACTAGAGACAGCACAGACCCCATTACCTGTACCAGTCAGTTTGTTGCCCAATCAGCAGACACAACAGGATTACCTCCCCTACAGAAAGCCATCATTTTTAACAGATGTGAACATGCCAAATTTCTTCTTGACAATTTCCCTCATGTGGTCAACATACAGGATTATGTAAGTATACTTGGCATTAATGGGACATGCTCGCCATCTTTTTGACCAATTATTGTACCTTATTCTCAGAATCTGGAATTTAAGCTTAATTTGTAGTATTGTTCACAGCAGCTTACTGTCGAAATTTAACCTTTCAAACCTTTGTGTTATCCATCCATGTTTGAAAATGAAAGTTAAAATGACGACTCGTCTTTTCTCGATACTCTGCCATAATAGACTTCTACGCTGACATATTTATAAAAAAGATAGAAATAGAAAAAGACATTTCTAGTTAGAGGTATATTTAAAAGGATTATGCGATTCTTCGTGCAGTTCTAGTATACCATTCTTCTGAAGACTATACATATTCAAAACTCAAATCAACCTAATGATCCAAGGATGTTCTGTGGCTCAGGAGCAGTCATTTTCGCAACTTTGTCTTATCTCAAATTATCCATTTAAAAAAGCAAAGATGAAAAGATAGCATACAAGCAGCCAGCATACAAATTAGAAAAAAACTTTTGAATCTCTGTTTTACAGCTGGGAAGAACAGCTCTACACTATGCAGTGGTTTTAGACGATCAAATTTTTACAACATACCTATTAGAGTTGGAGGCAGACTTCAATATACAAGATGTGGTAAGCTTCTTTCAAAACAATTTTACAGAATTTTCAGCAAGAACACAAACAAAATTGTATTGTATCTTAAATGTATAATTGAACTTCATTTTTCATTCTTAAAAGTGTTTGGAGTAGCGGATAGTGAGGTCCGTTAATAGTTTATGACCTAACAGATTTATTTTTTCAATGGTAGTTCCTTTTTTCAGAATGGGAAGACCCCTTTGTTTTACCAAGAAAATCCACATTTCATCAGCATTCCAGATATTCAACGCCATGTCAAATTTCTACTTCGGAAACATCAAACACTAAAATTCTTTAATCCAACAACCCTGGAAATCTGCCATGACTCTGATACAGCAGCAAATCACCATGATAACAAACAAGAGGACAGATACCAAGAAAATAAAATCAAACATATGAAAACACTTGTGACTCTTTTACGTCTGAACCAAGTGAAATCTGTGAGCAGACGACAGCTGGAGATTTTCGAGGATACTGTGTTGTATGAAGCCATTTTAGTCAACGATTTGGAGGAAGTAAAATTTCTGCTACAAAACGACCAAAATCCCAATTGTCGGAATCTAGAAGGCCAGACATACCTTCATCATGCCGTGTCTCAAAATGTCAGAGCTGAAATCATCGACTGTCTGCTTCAAGCTGTTGATGTGGCCATTTGTGATTTTGATGGATTCTCTCCCTTGGAATTAGCTCTTGCAGAAAATATGTCTCAGACGACAATTAATTGTTTAGTCCAATATATAGCAGATTTGATCAAAGAGCAGAATTTCGAAAGATTAAAATCATTGGCTTTAAAAGGATGGAAATACTGGCCACCTGATAGAGTTCAGATAGGTTCAAAGATCAGAGTATTTCTTCAACACATGAGGGAAATTCAGGTAAATTTGTCATATTAAGTTTTTCAGAATAACAACACCCACAGTTGTCTAAAAGGATATCAGAATAGTGCAAATAAAATGAACATGCTATTCATACAACAACTAGAAAACCCCTTTACAACCTCCATCATTTTTTAAAACTAATCATTACAGGATAAAGTTGAAGAACTCAACAGAACCTTTAAGGAAAACCATAAAAGTCTAAATACTAGTCTTCTTACCCCAGATGTAATGACATGCTGGGATAATACAGGGTTAAATTCTCTTCATAAAGCTGTAATAATGAATAAAATAGAGATTGTGGAGGGAATTTTAAAAGAACTTCCTCAAGTTATCAACACTCCAGACACAGTAAGACCACAGTTAATTCACATTTCCACAAAACAAAACAATTTCACTTAATGTTGGTTGCTGACTGACCTGAAGTTCGACATAATTCCTTCAGATTTTTCAACATGGTTTCCCCGGTTAGTGATGCAGGTCGGACGAATATAAACTTCATTGCACACTGCTTGGCATCGTTCCTATTCATAAGCTTAAACAGGTCCAGAAAAGTATAACTCTATTTTCATATGATTTCCTATGGCTTAAGCCAATCTTTGTATGTTTTTTTCAGCTACAAAGAAGTGTGTTACATTATGCAGCATGTTTACAGGATAAAACACTGTATCTTCTGTTATTAAAACACAATCCTGATACTAAAAAACAGGACATGGTAAGTTATTACAATTTTACCACACCCAAAAATTTGTATTATTAACAAATGAAGTCATCTATATTTGCACAATTTACATGGTTTATTGCAATGAAAGAAAAAGTCTGAATTGCTGAGTAACTCATACCCTTGAACACTTGGTCCCAATATAGCAAATGTTTCCTGGTGCATGTCTGTCTAGGGGCTAGTTACCAGGTTACTTGACTTACTTAACTTTCAAACAAAAATTTCCAAAAAAGATTTGTACTTCATTTTAGTGGGGCTTAACACCACAAGAATATAAATATCACCCGAACCTGATAAATGTTGAGAATTTACGCTACCATCTACAACTAGTCTGGAAAAGGGAGATATTTCCAATGGATGACAGCATCTGGTTTCAATTTTTTCAGACCACAGGTAACTCTTCCTTAACCTTCACCCATATCTTGTACCTTGGCCTTTTGCAATAGTGACCTAATAAAACGTCTAGTTTAGAATAGGAGACACCTATTACTGTTCTGATACACATAAAAATATTTATTAGAAAAGACTTTGTAATCAAATCCTTAATATCAAGTCTAAATCAACCCAGACGTTAAAGGTATACTACCTCTTAGGATGACCAAAAACTTAGAATTAAGTCATCAAAGTAAGTAATTTTGAAACATGCTTAGAATGATCTATGAACATAAAGCCTCTATCAAGCAAAACATAACATTGAATAAATCATAAATTGCTATCTTAAATAAATCAATATTTATCAGAAAAGACTTTTTAATCAAATCTATCATATCAAGACTCTGTCAAGCAAGACGTAACTTTACATTGAAAAGAAGTCATAAATTGTTATCATACATAAATTGATATTTATTAGAAAAGACATTTGAATCAAATCTATAATATCTAGTCTCTATCAATCCAATCCAGCCTTATCAATGAATAGAAATTATTAGAATGCAAACAAACAGATATCCTGAGGTCAATAAGCCAGCAAGTTGAGATTTGTTGTTATGGTAAACAATTTACATAGCAACCAGTCAGGACAACAAATATGGTGGCCATTGAAGCTTGACTTGACTGTGATTTTAAGATTACTGTGTTCACATATTTTGATTGCTTTTGATCTGGGATTAACAATTAAGGTAGGATTATGGATTAAGTCAGGATAAGGAACAGTTGATATTTTTTTAGAAAATATGTTGAAAACATCTTGTTCTTAAAATCATTTGATTGAAATAAAAATGTTTTTTTGAATACTGTGAAAACATGTAGAAACACTTGCATTGATTTTATCCATAACTTTATTACAGGTTTTGTTTTAAAAATGCCAAGGTCACAAAATCTAAATGTTAAGATAAGGACCAAAACTGATACCAAATACATAGCTAATAATGATAGTTAGGTATATGATTTGTCAACTCAGATTTTACAGAGTCTACATTATTCATTTGGTATGATTATATGGTATTTGGGATAACGGTAGTCAATTTGACATCCTTCTCAGAAAATGTTCACATGGTTTATATATTTTAGTAGAAGAAAATAAAATGGAAGATTCGAAACTGTTTGCTGCTATTAAAGAAAACAATGCTGAGAACGTTAACAAGCTACTTGAAGATGAAAGCACAGATTTAAATGAGAGAACGGAAAATGGTGATACCCTTCTTCACGTTGTCATTAAACAAAATGGCAGTCTGGACATTTTTAAAGCATTATTGGACAAAATCAACATAAAATTCTTAGTCCGAAATGAAGCTGGGCAGACGGTCAATGATTTGATTGAGAGTAACGAATACGAGAAAGCAGCTAGTGACCTACTAAAAGATGCAGTCTGGGAATGGGGTGTAAAAGGAGGCTGGGAACGTCTACAAGAATTAGCCCAACATGGTTGGGTGGCCTGGCCACAACAAACTGCAGAGAAATCTTCAGAACATGGAGAATTCATGGATAAAATTGAAAAATATCAGGTAAGATGCAGTGTGCAATAAAGGAAATTTTAACAATCTTTTTCTACAGGTTATACTAAACATCCAACTCGTCCAATATCTCAACATTACGTGGGCAGTTCCTTTCTTTTGCAGGAAGAAGTCAAAACTCTACATGAAAATATTCGACTGGGAAAGGATGAAGAAATCAAAGAGGCACTGGATAACGTTTCATTAATGTGCAGCACAGATAAAACAGGGTTACTTCCCTTACATAAAGCAGTGGTATTTCAACAAGTAACTATTGTAAAGACTATCCTGGAAGCCAAAACTAGTACCAACGTCATTAACAGGGGAGATAATGTAAGTATTAACCATGGCCTTAAAGGATTTTTTTTTAAATTTGTATGTGTATTGAGGACATTGATCTGTGGTTCTTGTTTTGTCATTTGTTTGTGGCATCTGAATTGCTTCCTGATTAGCAAATAGGAAAATGTTATTTTACCATTATTGTGATATAATGTACATATTTGATCGATGACTTATTCTTCAGATGGAAAGAACAGCTCTACATTATGCTGGTGGCTGTCATGACGCTGGTCATCTCTATTCATTGTTAAAAGAAGCTGGAGCAGATGAACTTAACAAAGACTTGGTAAGTAATCTTGGTAGGGAGGATTATTCTCTTAATCCTGATTTTCACATCAACTTCCAGAAACATTCAAAGATGTATTTTGAACCATGATATCCAGATATCAAATCAATTTGTGTGTAAATTTCATCAACAGACCTTGTCTTGGTAAAGCTTCTTAAAATTAACCAATTTCTCACTCCAGAGAGGTAAAACTCCATCAGAATATTACGAGACGCCACTAGACCTGTCAGTTGTAGAGGTACAAAAACGTGTTATGGAGATACTGGGTATTGACGAGGCAGGACCAACACCACCTGACACCAATACAGAATCTACTACTGACACCAGCAAAACAGGTGAAAACTCTAAAAAACACTAAATTTTGGGTTGAATTCTACAGGATGGTCCACTACAGTCAGCTTTAGGATTGGTTGTTTAAAATTAAGAAGGAATGTCCTAGAGAAAACATACCAAATTTTCTGACTCCATATTAAACCACAACCTTCAACAAAACTACCAAGAGACAAGGGTCTAGCTAGTCGAGAACTGTCAACAATATCAGAGGCTACATAAGAGCTAAAAGTTGTATTATTAAACATTCACAATTAATTAAATTTTTTTTTTGGTTGGCAGAAACAGAAGCTGAAGTGAAACCAGCGACTCCCCAGTCACCTGGTCCCAGAAAGCCTGTTCAGATGTACATATCTTCTGACATCTATGAAAAGAAGGACATCCCCCCACCTGTCACTGTAGATGGACGTTATATAGCTCGACATCTAGGCACTGCCCTCACTGCAGCCCTGGCAGAGATTGCTGAATATCGTCCATATGATGCCATAGAATATCTTGCCAACTGGTTATATAAATATCGTAAAAATCTGGACTTTAATAAATCAGTAAGTAAAAAGGCCGACAAAACATCTTATAGCATATCAAACTTAAAATATATCATTGTGCTCTGGACTCTTTCAAACAGAAGCAAAGTTGGCATATTTTGTCACGCTAGTGCAGTCAGTTTAAATTTATACCCTTTACACACATTTAACAAAAATTGTAAGGTCCTTTTCGCTGTGGGTTGTGCTTGTTTTGTCTTGGGTCTGTTTTAACTCTAATGGACCATTTCAACCTTTCAGCAAGAAGATTTGTTGAAAGATATTCGAAGAGAGGAAAGTGTTGTGGATGCCGAAGAGGTGGAACGACAAAAACGTCTTGAAGAAGAGCAGAAGATCAGAGAAGAGGAAGAACGACTGAGAAAGGTTGAAGAAGAGGAAGAGGAAAGGAAGAAGAAAGAGCAGGAAGACATGTTAAGGAAGTATGTAGCCATCAGGATTGTTGATTTGGCTGCAGTTGCTGGTTATGACTGACCAGTGATGTGATTTGGTTGTGATACATAATGGTTTTTAGCTATGAACCTATCCATCAACTTTCAAACTGGTGCTTGCTAAATCCATATTCTACAATTCAACTTGGCATGTTTTTTACATTTTCAAAACATTTCTTTACAGGGCAAAAGATGCTGCCATCTCCAAACCATTGCCAACAGTAACAGAAGAAGCAGAAGAAGACAACCAATACAAGGACAGGGATGAAAATGGTCAAACAGAACTCCATAAACTGGCAGCACAAGAAGGTGCAGATTTAGTAGCACTGTTTAATTTAGGCTACAGCCTCGCAGATAGAGACGGGAATAACCAGACACCACGAGATATTGCTGAGGATAATGATATTCAAGAGAATGTTGATGCTATGGGTAAGTGATGTACTGCCATAAACATTAATAGCTTTAGAAATTTAAATCATGGAAAAAATTACACAATAAAATGGGGTAGGACAAACAAACTGTCCTGAAAAATTTGAATGTTAAATTTGCAAATTTGTTCAATTTGTTATAATGTATACCACTCAGCTTGTCATTTATAATCATTTAATTGTATTCAAACCAGACATCTGATTTTTATCGTTTTAAAGTTATATATATAAAGAGGGCTATTTTCAGACAACACCCATTAAATCCAATCCCTTGACAATTATTAATGATCCTACAGCAACATGAATATCACCAAAGTGTCGGTGGAATAGCTCAGTCAGTAGCAAGTTGGATTGTTGTCTGCTACTGCTAGAGGATTAGATGCCACAGTCAGTGCTTTCACGAGTCACCTGAGTGTTAGCTTCCATTTCCTATGAATGAAGGCCATAACAATAATAGAGTTATCCCTCTTTTCCAGATTCCTATATAACAAATATGATTGAACAGGAGAAGTTAGATTCCTTACAGCAGCTATTATTGGATGGTTATGATAAATTGGACGTTGTCTTGTCACAAGTCAGTACTGATGGCCTTCCTGAAGAGGTCACAGACTTCCTGAAAGCTGTTCCAGACTTCCAGGTGAAACTCTTTCTGGATGATTGTTTGAACATGCCATGTGGAAGTGGGATAGCTCAGTTAATAACAAGTTGGTTGTTGTCGATAGGCCATTAGCTACATTAAGAAGGGCCATGCAAGAGTTAAATTGATCACTGTCTGCTAGGAGTTTTAAGATAAACAAGGATATATTTTTTAGTTATATTTCAAAAGTATCTCAACCCTGACGAATAAGACAAATAAACTTACACTTTATGTCAAATTGTCAAAACTGTCAAGGAATCCTTGCCCAAAGCATGTCAGGCATATCAAAGATAACAATATAGATTTCTGAATTTCAGGGTAAAATACAGAGAGTTTTTACAGCAGTGGAGAGTGGAATTGTCCGAGATGTTGCCCAATATTTAGACAGAAAAAACCTTGCCATGGCTAAAGACAAACATGGTCGCAGTCCACTCCATCTAGCAGTTCTCTTAGAGTATAAAGACATCGTAGAATATATCATCAAACACTACCCACAGGCTGTGAAAGCTAGAGATAATGTAAGTACAAAAATGAAGAAATAAACAATAAACATTTAATCCTTGCCCAAACCTATTGAAAATGATTTTACAAGGATAACAATTTAGAATCTCAAGAATTCTGGCGACTAACTGGTCCATCGGTAAGCCACTTGACAATGATTTTACAAGGATAACAGCCAAGGATCACAAGGATCCTATCTGAGCCTGTCGAAAATAATTTTAACAGGATAACAAATCAATAGTGTGGGATAATGCAAAAATAAAAGATTTGTGTTTGTTTGATCTATTTAGTTGAATCGAACACCTCTACACTATGCCTCTAGTTTATCAGAAGAACTTGTCAATATCTTAACAACAGTCTCGAATATTGATAAGGAAGCCAAAGATGTGGTAAGACCTTGACCTTTTCTTATATTTACCCCTAAATAACCATGACCCTTTAAAATAATATTTGAACCCTAAATAACCTAGACCCTTTAAAATAATGTTTGAACCCTTTTGTCTTTGATCTTCTGGATTCATGGGATTTTGACTCTTGTATCATATTGTTAACCTTTTATTAACATGTTTAAATTCAATTATCAAATCATAAAACTGTGCCTTTCTGATGATTTTAGTCTTATAAAGAACCTTGATATAACTTTCACCTGTGACGTTGATCAAAACAAGACCTTAACCTATAACGAATTTCAACATCCATGAACTGACCCATAAATTATGAGCTGAGATCAATGATTATTTATTAACAATTCATCTAAACAATAACAAAAGCTTAACATTTTCCATGAATTTTTCATCAAAAATACTTTTTAACTTTCAGAGGGGAAGAATTCCATCATTCTACATCACTGAAAAATCTGACATCACCAAACTACAAACAGAACTCAAATCAAAAGGGGATAACTCTGATCATACAGAAACAGACGGTCAAACCACTTCTGCTACAGAATAGAAAATCTAGTTGCATCATCACAAAATTTGTATGAACAAACTTCAATAATGCAGTTGACTCTTTTGAACTATTCTCAAAAATATCTGGAAAATTGCTAGATTCTAGAATGAAGAATTGAGCTTTTTCCAAAATCATGGCAGACAATTAACAACATCTTTACACAAATTGAAAAGTAGTTGGATTTAAGTATGAAAAAATAAGCTTTGTCCAAAATGATGGCAGACAAATTATAAGATTTTGACATTTCATTTTAAAAGAAACAAGAAGTGATTACAAAATCATGATTTCTAATATAAATTGACGTAAAAAACTTATCATAAAAACAATTATTTTTAATATAATATATATATATATTGTTTTCAGCATTCAGTTTATTTTATATTTTGACTCCAAAACAGATCATTTCTGACCATTCAGAATTATATTTGCCAGCATTACGATGATATTCTAGAGAATTTTGTTTTCCTACCTATTTTAGAATAATGTGATATTTTTAAATAAAATATATTTATTGAAGTATTGTTTTTATGAAGTTAATAAATGGTATTTCAAATGATTTGATTGAAGTAAAAAGCAAAGTGAATGACAAGCCATAAGATGTACATGGAGTCAAAAGTAAAGTTCGTAAAAGAGGTAAAAATCAGTGTCAACAACTTTCCTACCTTTCTATAACTTCCCAAAGTAGTAAATATGAGAGAAACCAAAAAGCGAATGGAAATTCAGAACATTGACCCTGAAATCATGAGGGGTTTCGAACGCACCATAACTTACAACTTCAACAGGCCTACTTAAATCCATAAATAGAATATAACTCACCATTTAAGTAGCTGTGACCTGTGTTCTGGGCAGATTTAGGTCGTTTCTTGACATCTTTACACCATTCTTTAAATTTCTCTTCAGCTTTCATTCTTCGTTTATTTTCTTCTTCCTTTTCTTTCTTTTTCTTTAATATCTCTTCTTTTTTCTTCTTTCTATCTTCAACTGCCTTCGTCTTCAGCCATTCTTCATATTTCTTTTCTGCTTTTTCATGAATTTCTGATTCTTTTTTATGCTTGCAGTCCTCTTCGGCCTCTTTTAAACGCTTATCCAATCTCTTTTGAGCACGCTCCCGCTCATTTTTAAATTTCTTCCATCTTTTTATTTCTTCTTCAGCTTTCATTTGTTTTTCTCTTTTCTTTCTTTCTTCATTCATTTTTTCTTCTTCTTTCAAATTCTTCGTTCTCATTTCTAGTTTATGTTTGATTCGTTCCTCCCGAGTTTTTATCAGTAACCATTTTTCCCAGGGAGACAATCCTTTAAATTCTTCATCTTCTATTATGTTTCGTGTACGGGAAGGTGAGGCTGATTTTGATCTTGTGTAAGATGCGTAGATCCTGGAAAGAAAAGAGACTTCTTTATACCACAAGGAGGGGAGCAGTAATTCATGAAAGGTCGTTAAGTGGAATTGCAAGTACCCCAGACAGAAATTGAAATGGTGCGCATCAATCAATCAGAGTCCCTGATACACATAAAAAGTAATCTCATCCTATATTATGATAATCTTACCCACCTGTTTTGTTTTTGTTTTTGATGAAAGTGTTCTGTAGATTCAGTATTGGTGTCATGTGCATACGATTCCAATGGCCCTTCTTCGATTTTCATATCACTTAATTGATGCTGAGTCTCCTCCACATCACTATCCCCCAGGTCCCCCTCTTCACTTGACAAACTCACATAACTATCGTGATCTAACACTGAACACAGGGATTCCGTTGACCCTAGGAAAATAACAAAATATGTTAAGAATCGGAAATCAAAAGGTGTATAGTTTAGCAAAGATGTTGTGCTCAACTATGTCTGATTCAAAATTAAAATAGAATTTATGTTATGAATCAGACACAGAAGAAAATATCTTTGCTAGATCATATTATAAGGTTTATTGTGGTCATCTGAAAGCTTTTCTAGCATCTATACATTGATTTGATGCCAATTTTGAAGAAGAGAAAAATTTGTCATAGCTTCAAATTGGAAAAAAAATTATTTGAATTAGTTCTAACTTTGGATAAAATTAGCTAAGTTTTTTCTTCATTATTCTATAAAGTGAGGCATAACTCAGGGATTCAGATTCAAAATCAAGTCAGGTGACAACTGGGCTAGTGATAGACAATTTCTAGAGACTAGATGATATTTTACAGGGTCTAATTTAATTTCTAAGGACCCAATCAAATTTCTAGGGGCTCATTCAAATTTCTAGGGACCCAATCAAATTTCTAGAGACCTAATCAAATTTCTAGAGACCCGATTTTTACAGGCCCAGTCAAATTTCTAGGGAGGGACCTAATAAAATTTTTACTGACTCAGTCAAACTATTAGGGACACTGTCAAATTTTTGGTTCATTAGTTAAGCAATCTATCCAGGGTTAAAGTTGCCAATTGCAACTGGGCAATTACAAATACCACTCTTACCTGAAGAGTCTAAAGATCTGCGAAGAGGTGAAGAGTTTGATATTTCTAGCCATGTTTGTCTGGTTGTGGTTGCTGTGACCGGTCGTGGTCTACCACTTAAACTCATAAACCTGTATTCACTCATTACACTTCTGTATCATCTATCTAGAAATGAGAATAAAATAAAATAAATCAGCTTCTATAAATCACTGAAAATTTTATTTTTTTCCATTCATCTCTTCAAAACGTTCAACATCTTGACAAACCTCCACTGTGTTTCACTTAATGTAGGTATCGGAAAATCTGGTATTTGGGATTGCGGTAGTAGGCCTAAAGAGTAAGATTTGGACTTAATAGTTAAATACAGTTGTTTTCCTACTGATTACAAAGGGTCTTACCATAGATTACCATATGAAGGCCATCAGTGAATTTGATGGGCTGTTAGGTAGTCATGGTCGAAGTCATGAACTTTAAAAGTGCTTGCCATCAATTAAGTAGTAAGGCCATGAGAATGAAAGTTAAGAAATTTGCATCCAATCGCCCGCAAGACACAAAAGCTACCGCTGAAAATGTTCATTATTTGCTCGAAAAAAGGCAATTCATCAAACAATGCAAGTTTAAAATCATTAACAGTATGGTAGTAAAATTATTGATAATATCCACCAGACCTCGTCGTATGGCAGTAACTGCCTTATTTAGTCCACAAGTTCATCAAAACAAGCTTGTTCATTGGGTAATATGATCACATGGTGTCATTGACTAATATACGCTAATAACAAAAGATGTGACTGAAAGTAGTCAGGTGTTTTGAATGAATCAGCAATAAACAAGTACTCTAAGCACCCAGTTGTTGACCGAGTAACAGTATGACTCTGCGGTAGAATGTTCCTTTAGCAATTGTACGATGATTATTCACATCTAACTGTTGCTTGAACAATCGTTCGTAGATCATCATCGTACTATTGCTATAGGAACATGCTTTGATAGTAAATATATAGGCTTAGGCATGCTAAACCCCATGATCCACTATGATTCATCGATGTAATCATTTATATAGTTTAGTTGTGTGTTTTGTATTATCAATCAGAGGCAGAAGAGTTGGGTACTCAGGATCTTATCTTTATGTGTATCGGTATTGTATGGCCTAATTTTTACCCTTTTGTAATAAAGATATTATTATTATTATTATGATGACATGCTCCATCAACCAGTCTATTCTGAAGATAAACGAACATTAATGGAAGTTGCTCTGAAGCGACTAATGGAACATCGGCTCTTCTTCTATGCCTTTGTCAATTTCCCATCGCTCTCAAATGGATTATTTTTAAGAATGCAGTGGTGTAACCTATTTTCGTGGATATAAGGATCCAACACCGAATTTCGTCACAGTTAAAAAAACGAATTTTTTTTTTTATGTCTTAGATGTTTCCTCAGATATTCTACAAAATACAAAATTGGTTTATTTCGATTTTCTTTATGAATCCTTCACTTTGACCCATATTTCATGAGCAACCATCTCGGCAACGGCGGCAGAATGCGTCACCTATTTTCGTGTACAATGTTTGATCTATAAATAAGTCTAGAAAAACATGTTGTATGGATACCGGGTGGTATAATTAACTTCTCTTAGTATTTATCTTTTATATTAATTCATTATATCTAGTGACAATTCCTTCAAAGACCCACGATTTAAAAAAAAAACATAGTGACTGACAAAATATGATACGTAGCGTGATTTATTGCTAAAAGTCACTGAAACAACATAAGAATATGGTCCACTTTGTGTTCCATAAAAATTTTCTGCCGACAAGGAATCCGCTAGTTGATCACGTGACTTCATTCGTTGGGACTACATTCTTGTAGACGACACTTAGAATTCCGATTACTGCTTGGGATTATAAGGAAATTCGGGCGATAAAAAATGGTGACGTTTGGTAGTAAGTGAAATCCGCCATTTTGTATTTGTCAAAGTACACATTAATACATTTTACCTTGCTTGAAACTACTGGATTCATTCTACTAGCTGATATTGTACAGAAAACCCATGTTTATCAAAACAAACTAATGCGGAGGTCGCACAAGGTCGCTCATGTAAATTATTAATCCTTTCTGGAAATCCACGAATAATAGGTTTCCACGAAATTAGGTTACTTGACTGTATTCAATAACAAAAAAAAACGTGTTCTCAAGACGCAAATCTTTAACTTTCATTCTCATGGATTAACGTAAGAAATTGTTAGATTAGTATCACTATTTAACAACCATGTTTTCTGAATTGAAATATCTTTACAAAAAACTATCGAGAGCCTTGGATTGCCTTTCGGTTGATAAAAATATCAACCACTGGAAAGGTTATTATTTGTAAACAGGTGATTTTACAGAGGGGAATTTTCAACCCGAAAAGTGTCATTTTTACTTGAAGTTTTAGAGAAAAGAGGGGGAAAATGTCAATTGTCTGTAAAGTAGTCTTAGGAACGAACCCTTTCCGACTTCACAGGCCAAGCACTGCGAAAAGTCCAAATAAATGCAATACTCCATTCAAAAGTTCTTTTTTTTTTTGGTTGGGGGATTTGGCACTGGCAGTCTTGGAGTTTACATATTGCGAAAGAGAGAAACGCTTTTGAAGTATTTAAAGCTAACTAAAATAGTTACCTGCAGATTCAAAAGATAATCCTTTATTTAAATCTCAACTGAGTTCCTACAATAACATTTGTATGATTTGTTTACATGTCACAACAAAATTAAAGTATGGCGGCTATTCTTCCGCTAAGGGGAGTAACTCTCATGATTAAAATATTTACAATATAACCTTCACAACCAGACCACCTGCTATTCAGTCCACTTCAGAAAAAAATGATGAGTCACACTCACAGAACTAAAATAGAGTTTTAAGTCCTATTTGGCAACGTCAGTTAGTGTGTGCAATTTGGGAAATTTGTCAGGACCGCTGCATTATCCTGCTATTTTTTGAACTGACTAAAGATTTTAAATGTGCACAGCCTGTAGCATTGCATAGTCAGGGTATAAGACAAAATCTGTAGGCCTCATAGCTTGACTCTGTGAAGATGAATTTGATGCTAAAGCAGCACCCTTAGTAAAACTAAAGACTTTGTATAGGTGTTGCTGCGCTTCAGTTTTTTGTCCTTCACAAAAAGAGTCTGCTTCATTTGTATACTTAGTAAGTCGCTCCTATATGTTTCACAAAAAATATATAAAAAAAAATCACCAAAATAACAAGGGGACTCTCTAAAATGGATGTTCTGGAAAAAAAACTAATACATGAGGTTAACGCAGGTTTTATTGAGTGTAACAGAATTCTAAGCTATAATTCCAAAGGTACAAAATTTAAATTTTCATATCTAAAATATGAGTTATGGACTACACTACTATTCTTGTGCAATGGTTTATGTGCACTTTTCTGAACAACTAAAAATTATCAATTTTTTGGATCATTTGTATCATAACATGATATAAAAGTGTTTATCTCCGTAACTATAAAAAGATCATACATTCCTTAATTAAATACAGTAGATTGTAAAGATTTTTTTTTTAAATTTTTAGTCACAACGGCTTCTCTGTGGTTCTTGAAATTGAATATAAAGGTTATTATATATCAAGAGAAGTTTTTGTGATAACTACTTCATAAATTGTTAAATTTTAGTGAAAGAACCACAGATATCTGATTGAAATTTTGGAATGGTGTAAATTGATTATATTAGTGTTCCATATACACATAATAATTTTTAGAAACCTCTTTACAATCCCTTTTTAACACCCATAATATCATATCGGTCTTACGTTTTTGGCCAGAAAATTGAGGAAACATTCCTCCCTTGGACCCCTGATTTTTGTGGGGTTTTGGAAAAAAGGCTGTTCCTGTCATTTTAGTTGATGTGAAATAGACTCTGACAATGGATACAATAGGCTATATCTGTAAAATAAGGTACCTCATATTGTTATATATGTCAACTGTACAAACAAAAACCTAAAACAACACTCACAATGCTTTCAATCATGTTCAGTAGCATGAGAGTTGTGTTCAAAATTTATGTCAGCTATTCTTATTTGCATCCATACACAACTGATGGTTGCTGTGCTGTGAGGGTAACTTTAAGCTTCAAATGTGAGGAAATTTCTGCATTTGGTGCATATTTGTAGAAAACTTAAAATACAAATATGACTCAATCATTACTGATTAGGTGCTTATTGCAAATCAAAAATTGCTCAAATAGACCAAAAGATGTAAAACTCCATTTATATTCCAATTAAGTTTGTCCCCTATCTATTTGCAAATTATTTTCCAATAAAACTACCTTTTTGTCGCAAGATTTTCTGAAAATAAAACAGACTTTTGAAAATAGCAAAAAATTTTAAAAAATTGATTGTTAATAGATAAACTTAACCTATTATAATCATGTGTACTCTCTAATACAATTGTTCACAACAAATTCACAACAAAAGACAGCATTGCCAGTGATGTTTTTAAAATAAAATCTTATGTTACATGTAGCACTAAAGTGATGCAAGAAGTGACGAGATTTCACAGGGAAAAAACTCAGATGTCACTTTAACTTTCAGCCACACACATTTATACCATACTTAATTATAAAATTTGCTAATTATGCTTTATCAAGGAGAAATTTTTCTCATATTTTTTCTCCGTAAAATCTGAAAAGTATATAGTCATCTAATTTTCCCTAATGAGCAAATTGAGCCCAATTTAAGCTATCCGTGTCATTTTTCAAAATAAAAATCCAATGTCTGGTTCATTTACAGTATCATAATGTAGACTGTCTAAGATTCTACACAGTTATGATCATTCTGCTACATCTATTCCCTATAAGACTAATCACTTTCACAAGGAGGTTTTCATTGTACATGAACCATATTTGAAATTTCAGTCTGAAAATTGTCAGAGGTAACTAAAGATCATAAATGTGGGGCCTTATTCTGGGAAACTTAACTTAGGTGGATATTAGTATTGCAGCCATCTGATTAGTCAATCACTGAAATTGATTTAAAATTAAGTTTTATCCTCCAATCAAATTACTGTATATCTTAAAATCTGTATTAAGTTTTATCCTCCAATCAAATTACTGTATATCTTAAAATCTGTATTAAGTTTTATCCTCCAATCAAATTACTGTATATCTTAAAATCTGTATTAAGTATTCCAGAATAAGGCCCCTGGTAAAAGAACAGTAGCCTTTAAGTAATAAATTTGACTTGTTGCACCAAAACAATAAAGAATGAAAAAAATAATTCAAAATTTAAGACTAAGATTAAGTTTTATTAGAGAAACTTTTCAACCTGAAGCTTTCAATTCATATAAACAACACACCATACTAAATATAGATTAAATATAATAATAATCAAATAATAAACAAAATATCTAAACATAAAAAAGACTGAATGCAGTGGAACAGGTTGAACATGTTTACCATTCAAAGGAATACTACCTCTTAGATAAACATGAAATTCTCAAACTTGGTCAATAACAGTCTTTGTTCATCAGTCTACCTGTTGTCATAACCATACAACAGAATCCAGGTATAATCTGACAAATCCATTAAACATCTTTAAGTATTTTTCAATAATTACTTGTATTTTTTTGGATAATTAGCTGTTTTATGGATATATTATAATTTAGAGACAAAATGTCCCCTTGATGTATTATGTATTCTTCCACACATGCATTTCCTTACTATATACAGTATATTCTTGGAAGAATTCATTAACAGCAATAGGGGTGTTTTCCTGCTTGTCTCACTACATCCAGCCTGGGTTATCTATATACATATATCACTAGCATCAATAATTGGTTCCCAAATTTTAGAATTAACAGCTTATAACAAGCCATCTATATACAAATTCTCTAATAAATGCCAGTCATGTCTGGCTTAAGATGTCTGTTTATGTGTCTTGTGAAATCATTTACTTTTTTTATGTATCAAAGTTTTGATTTGTCCCAGACACACAATTGTGGTTAAATAAAATTCAATTTTTTGAAAATACTTTCAATTTCCATATTTCACGAAATACCACAAAAAGTTAAAATAATTCTATTTAAATATAACAAAGACAATATGGCGATATCACTTTTTTTCACGAAACAGAAAGCCCATTATTATCATAGATAAAAGCTTATATCTTAAACAAGCTTCAAGGCTTTTCAAATAGAAGACCTTTAGGTTATTTACAAGGACATTTCTAAGAAAAAAAAATACTTATATGGAACCTAATAAAGAAAGCGTATTTTATGAGAAATCTATATATTACTATCTAATAAGAAAAGCCCATATCATATCAGAGAAGCCTACATCTAATTGTTGAAAGGAAGTTAATAATTTCATAAAGAAAATCTTAAATTTGATATAAAGGATACTATATTATATATTGAAAACTATATTCATTTATAGAAAAGCTCACATTTATTAAGAAAAGCCTATATTTTATATAGAAAAGCCTTTATATTTTGTATACTGAAAGTCTAATATAACAAACACTATTTACTTCTTACTGTACAAAATCTCTCAATTCAAAAACAATTACTGTATGTTTACATCATTACAGCTTACTTATGTGGACTCTCAAAAGTTACAAACCATGTGGTGTGTCCAACAGAGATAGCACCTCACAATCTCAGTCTAAGAGCGGCATGAGGTGAAGCAAGTGGTGTGAGCCTGCTCTGCAGCACAATACAGAGTGTCATAATATCTATTCATATTATAAATAAAATAATTATACAATAAAAAGCCAAAAGATACACAAGAAAAACAGAAAGGTATACAAGTCAAAGACATCTGACACTGACCATATTCTATTCCTTTAAAGGGATATAGTCGTTTAAATATTTGTCATTCAGATTTTCATTCAAAGATAGTTGAAATTGATCTTTTGCAACTAGTGAAAAAGTTCCAAAATACTTGCAATTTTTCACTAATTTTCAATGGGAAACTTTGCAATAAAGAGGTTACATCAAATAGAAACATTTTAGAAAGAAAATTTTAACAACCATACCCCTTCAATTGAGTTTAAAATGAATAAATTATCTCATACAGTAGATACTAATGTCTCGTAGAGGACCAATCTTCTTGATTCCTTTCTAGTATTAGAGAAATCGCTTTGCTCACGTCATCATTGCTTTTCTTCAGCACCTCCTTATTGAGTTCTCGATTACAGAATCCCATAGACATCAACTGTTCCATAGGGGGCTGTTCCAACCTTGCATTTTCAGATGTAGGTGGTTGGTAATTGTCAGGAGGTGGAGTCCATGTACTTTGGGGAGGTACATAGCTATCCTCTGGGGGTTGAAATGTATCTTCTGGAGGTGTCCAATCATTTTTAGGCATCTTGAACTCTTGTTTTGGAGGAACCCACCCCTTCTTGACTTTGATGTTTTGGGCAATTTGTTGTTGTTGTTGCGTTTGTTGTTGTCTTTCCAGCTGTAAAACAAAAACAGAGATCAGCAAGGTGCTAGCAATGGAAAGGTATGCCAACTCTGATGCTTTTTTCACTGTAAAACCACATCGCTTTACTAATCTTAAACAAAATGGTGATTCAGAAAAGGTGATTAGCAAATTAGTGCTTTTGATGGTTCAACTATACCCAACCTCAGCAATATAAATAAAGTTTTATTTTCTATTTGTGGAGTATGGAGTAAAGGACAGTTTGCAAGTGCAAGGGCATTAGCCTTCTCTGATGCAATTTATATCTGTCTAGGAATCTTATCATACATATCCTCAAGCCTTGCATTATTGTCTCATACATCTTCACAATGTCAAGCTATTACAGTCAGATGACTGAATCATTAAAATGATCTCAAGTAAATTTTTCCAGATTAAGGTCCAAGTTCTCTTAAGTAAGAAAGCAACTTTTTGTGTTGTCATCTCAAACTATGACACCAGCAGACAATATCTGAATATGTTACTAAAAATAACAAAGACCAACTCACATCTTTAGCTTGCCAAGTATGAATGACTTCCTTTACTTTGAAATAGGCATTAGATGCAGCATTAGCAGCTGTTGTTATGGCAACATCAAATAATTGTTTAGCAAATTCTTGTCTGAAAAACAAGAAAACAGATTCCAAACAGGGCAAAAAAAAATAGAAATAAAAATTGAGGTTTAAATCTTTCTAATTTGTATTGTCTTGACTTTTGGGGACAGAGTGTAGCTCAGTTGATTGGTGCATTGAAATCTTTGCTTTCTAATGATACATAAACAGTTGTCTTGGGTTCAATAACTGTTCAGCTAACAAGTGTATTGTCGACCCAGCTGTAAATGGTTATTGATAATCTAGACATGATCATTGCCACTAGGTTTGGGCAAGGACCCGCTGGGTAGAAGGTATTCCTGTGAAACTAGGCTCTTATCCTTTTAATATGGATGTTTACCAAGGACTAGCTGGTAGACAGGATCATCCAAACTCTAAGATGAACTTTTTCTGATCATTTCACATTACAGACACCCTACCCTCTTTCCAGAGTGCCCACATTCAGAGTTTTTATATCATTTGAAAACTTAAAAAGATCCAACTTACTGCTCTGCACTTCCACCAGCAGTGGCCGAGGCGTCTTGACCATTAACTTGAGAACACTCTACAGCTGGTTGAGAACCTCCATTAGCTACTTCAAGAACTTGGGTCTGATGCTCTGCTTCTGTTAATGGCCGTCCACTCGCAGCAGCATAACATGACGAATCTGAAATTAATTTCAAATATATTCTATTCTAATCAGCCGTTTTAAAAAAGAAACAACATTCAAGATTCCTGAAATTCAGTTTTGAACCTACTGAAAATTAGTTGGATGTACGGATTTGATATGAGAGAAAAGTCTTACCCATTTGTTGAGCTTCCATTGATTCACTACCTACAGCTCCGTCAGACGAGTTCTGTACAATAGTGGTCTGAGTCTCAACGCAACTGGCTTCCGATTGTGGAATCTCGTCACAGGTTACTGGCATCAAAATGGAGACATCTCGAGGAATTTCAAGAATAGTGTCAGGAACTATTTGTAAGGTTGATGGAACAGCCTCAACAATATTTAGGGTGTTAATGGTAACAGCCTGTACGTTTGGTACATCACGGGGAATTTCAAGGGCAGTAACTTCTGGAGTTAGGGGTCGTGCTTCATCTGATGTGGAGGCTTGAAGTAGATCATCCACGCTAGGTTGACATGACTGAACTTCATTTTGATTTTCATCTGAAAAAAGCAATATAAAAACATCATAAAAACAGCCCATATGATTTCATAGTTCCTTTCAATTGTCCCTTAGGGATACATGCTATTGAAAACAGTTTGAAATTAACAAAAAAGGGTAGGCCAATGCCACTTAAAAACTCTGTACAGACTGGCATTACTGCAATTAAACACTTGGCATTTGATAATGGACTTCTAGCCCTGTGATAGAAGAGTGATACATAGTGTACATACCAACATCTCCTGGTTGTAGAAGAGAGGAGCGGGTTAGTGGTTTACTGGTATCGAAACAGTCTGGTAGAGGAACCACGAAAAAATCATCTGAACTGCTGGAGTCACTGTCAGAATAACTTAATAGCGATTCTATATCATCTTCTACTGCATACCCTGTTCCTACAATAACAACATTCCTTACATTAAGAAGAATACTTGATTGTTAAGTCTAGTCTAACAATAATCATTTTCAGAAATTTACAAAAATTAATTTAAAAACAAAAAAATTTTCTACAAGGATTACAACTTAAGTTTACAAGGATCCTCTCTACCAGATGGTCTTTGGTTAAACCTCATGGCATTGATCTTTCCTGGATTATCTCTATCCTTTTACAGCTGGGTCGACTGGGTTGATGTGAAAAAGATGAATTTTTCAAGGACACCAGCCTTGCACACGCAGACCGAGATGAAAACCCACAACACTCACAACCCCCACATCCCTACTGTGTCTACTAAGTTAAAGATCCAACGTACCCTGTTTAAATTCCAAACTTTGAATTCTTTCATGAGGATATTCACCTAACAATGGTACACATTCATCTAAATCACCATTAACTAGTTCCATACTACTACTGGCTGATAGTACCGTTTCTAGTTTCGCTGTTGGAACTGGTGACTTGGGAGGACTGACATCTACAATTACAATCATCTCAGTGTCAAAATCATATGATTTCCTGCCTTTACATAAGGTTTTTTTTTTATTATTATCTTTCGACACTGCTATAAGGACCTTTGCATTAGTGACGTCATAAAAACGGTTACTTTAAGTGGAATTGCAAGAACCACAGTCCTCTGACTGAAAATTAGAATGATGCTTATAGTAGCCCAGATACACATAAAAATACAATTTACAATTCCTTTAAGTCGCTCAAGTTGGTTGCAAACATGAACTCTGAATACTAGCTCTCAATTTTTACCACTGATTGGGCTACAAAAAAATAAATTAACAACTGAATTTACTGAAATTTTACGAACCTAGAGGAGTGTTTGAAGGTGTTGCAGTCTGGGATTGCTTTGGTGGAGTCCTGTCTAAGAACTCAAACGACAACAGATTGTTTCCAACATTAGCAACTTGTGTTGTTCTGACCTCGGACACAGTCAATTTCTCCATGGCTGCTACAGCAGACGATAAATTCATTTCTACTTTATCATCTGTTTCTGTTACGTCAACATTTAAACTTTCAATCTTGGTACCGGAGTCAGTTGAATTGAGTTTATTCAGATCGTTGATGGGACTCGGCTGAGTGTCCACTATCTGTAAGATGTTACGTACTACTCCCTCCTTGGGTTCTTCCAATTCTTGTTCTTGAGCGTCATCAACTTGATCTAACATACTAGGGATCAAACGGTACAGTGGCATGGGTGACTGTGTTGTCATGGTAATTGTTTCAACATCTCTTTCCACTCTCTGTTCTTCTGGAGCCTGCAATCATACTGAATACTGAATACTTTTGAAACTGAAATCCTTACAATGGCTGGTTATTAAGTGGATGATCCTATCAAAATTCCAAACCGATTTTTGACAGATTTAGAATAAGATATCACATTTATGCACATAAGCCTTTCAAGTTTCTTCCAAACCTAGCTCATACAAAAAGCCAAGAAATGGACAGATAGAAATCCATCTGGCATTAATCTTTCCCAGATAATCTGCATTCATTTACAGATGGGTTTAAAGAAACTATGAGTGAAGATAACCACAACCACCATTGGTTCTACGTTTACGTTACCAAGCAAATGACGTCATGTAAAGAAACAACACTCTTATCGATTGTGCTACTGAGCTCCATAAACAGGGGCAATAACAATATACGCCGACATGAAAATGAAAATAATCTTTTTTATGAAGAGATATGAATTTCTATACCCTTATTTTATCATATTGTCCTATCACCGAGTCCAATTCTTACCTCAGCAGCTTTAGAAACTTCCTTATCCTCTTCCTCAGTTTTTACTTCTACTACTCTCAATGGTTCCACTGGTTTCGGTTCCAGGATTTCTCTTGGTACCACATTTATCATGACCCAAACTCTGTGACCAAATGCTATCCCCTTATCAAATAACTTCCAGTGACTTTGGTACCGACCTGCAGGAATAATATTTTATTTAGTTACTTTAAGGACATGGAAATATATCCAACTTTTTGACTGAGCTACTGAAGACAGGCTACATCTAAAAGTGTGCAATGTGCACAATTTTACAAAAATAAGTTTATTTTAAACTCATGTCAAATTAAATTACATTCTACAGCCTCTACATAGGGTTAATGAATGGACAATGTCATGCAACATGTAAAGAGGGAAAAGGGAAATAATGCCAAGACATGAGTTTTAAATGTTGAGGAGGAAAGACACCCAGAATGAATGTTATCCTGAATGAATGAATGAATGTTATCCTGAATGAATGACATCCTTAATAAATGAATGACACCCTGAATGAGTGAATATCTTGAATGAATGAATGTCATCTTGAATGAATAAATGAATGAATGACACCCTGAATGAATGGTCAAGAGATTAAGGGCAGTAACTTAAACAGATACTAACCTGGTAATTCAGGCGCCAGTAGTTCTGCTGTGACGTCTCCTTCTTCTCCTGGTTTTAAACAAGGTACTGAAACTTCTGTCTTGATAGCTGGGATAGTACCATACATTAGACGTAACTGCAAAGATAAAATTGATGTCAGTCAAGAGGCCCTTTTTCTTCATCTTGAAGATATCATCTTTACCTACACTGGGATTGAGTTTAGCCTCTAACACACTGACCAACTGCTGAATTTAAGAAAAGCAGAAGTAAAATATTTACCCGTGTGGTCTCTCTCCAAATACAGGTTCCAGTATTCAACAACCGCCATGTTTTCTGCATCTTGGTTCCTGGTTGAACTGTGGTACCATCTGGTATGGTGATATCTCTAACGAACGCTGCTCCCAGTGTTAGATACCTGAAAATTAAAACCAATCACTATATCATGCTGTATCCTTGTCACTAAAGATGAATTTACAGTTTCCCCATTGTACACTACATGAGTATCAGCAGGTTAACTTTGAAATGCAGATCATGCTGACTTGTTTTGTATTTTGGTGGCGAATCTTTGATTTCTTGAAAGTCTTAGATCATATGTTGCACAATATTAGTGTCAGATTATGGATTGCAATAATAAATAATATCAATAAAAAATAATAAAGAAAATTAATAAATGATAAATAATAAATAATAATAACAATAAATGATAATAATAATTATAAATGATAAATAATAATAAAATATAATATTAATAAATAATAATTCAAATTTTCAGTCAGACCAGGGTTGTAGCTACACTTTCATTTTCCATCAATGATAAAAGCAACATGGCCAAGCATGCTTACATGAGATATGATATTGATAGCTTTGTTCGCTTCGCCATTTTGAGTCACAAATATTTTCTAGCTACAGTCCTGAGTCAGAAGTCTGTGATCCCTGCAATTTCAATAAAACTAAGCATTTGATGACGTCACTATCAAAAAAATCTGATATCATATAAGGCACTTTGAGATAATGGTGTCAGAAAAATACTTAATATTGTGAAATTGCAGGAAAAAAAAGCCCGGAAAGGCAAAGCAAAACCAGAAAATGGTAAAACTTACTCTTTATTGCAGAATTTGATATGATGAAGTAATGGAGAATGGTTCAGTTCATATCGTTCTCGCTTCTTAGGTGAATCTTTCAACCCTTCATATTTCTCCAACTTTCTTTTTAATTTTTCTTCTTTTCTTTTTTCTTTTTCAAACATTTTCTCCACTTTTTTCTTCATCTTTTCTT
>NW_008708051.1:4706-88358 GCF_000327385.1 Lottia gigantea | reverse complement strand
CTCTTATATTATATTGCAATACGTATCATAATCTCTTATATTATATCGCAATACGTATCATAATCTCTTATATTATATCGCAATACGTATCATAATCTCTTATATTATATCGCAATACGTATCATAATCTCTTATATTATATCGCAATATGTATCATAATCTCTTATATTATATCGCAATACGTATCATAATCTCTTATATTATATCGCAATACGTATCATAATCTCTTATATTATATCGCAATACGTATCATAATCTCTTATATTATATCGCAATACGTATCATAATCTCTTATATTATATCGCAATACGTATCATAATCTCTTATATTATATCGCAATATGTATCATAATCTCTTATATTATATCGCAATACGTATCATAATCTCTTATATTATATCGCAATACGTATCATAATCTCTTATATTATATCGCAATATGTATCATAATCTCTTATATTATATCGCAATACGTATCATAATCTCTTATATTATATCGCAATACGTATCATAATTTCTTATATTATATCGCAATACGTATCATAATCTCTTATATTATATCGCAATACGTATCATAATCTCTTATATTATATCGCAATACGTATCATAATCTCTTATATCGCAATACGTATCATAATCTCTTATATTATATCGCAATATGTATCATAATCTCTTATATTATATCGCAATATGTATCATAATCTCTTATAATATATCGCAAAACGTATCATAATCTCTTATATTATATCGCAATACGTATCATAATCTCTTATATTATATCGCAATACGTATCATAATCTCTTATATTATATCGCAATACATATCATAATCTCTTATATTATATCGCAATACGTATCATAATCTCTTATATTATATCGCAATATGTATCATAATCTCTTATATTATATCGCAATACGTATCATAATCTCTTATATTATATCGCAATACGTATCATAATCTCTTATATTATATCGCAATACGTATCATAATCTCTTATATTATATCGCAATATGTATCATAATCTCTTATAATATATCGCAAAACATATCATAATCTCTTATATTATATCGCAATACGTATCATAATCTCTTATATTATATCGCAATACGTATCATAATCTCTTATATTATATCGCAATACGTATCATAATCTCTTATATCGCAATACGTATCATAATCTCTTATATTATATCGCAATATGTATCATAATCTCTTATATTATATCGCAATATGTATCATAATCTCTTATAATATATCGCAAAACGTATCATAATCTCTTATATGATATCAAAACGTAATATATATCTTATCTCTAATATCGCCAAACATACTGTATCTAAATTTATCGGAATACGTATTGTATCTCTTATATCGCAACATGTATTGTATCTCTTATATCGCAATATCCCAGCACTAACACAAAAATATAACTTTATAAGAGTTACCTCTCTTGTGGTTCAACCAGAGCCTCAGATTTATACAACACTCGTTTCAGTAGGGGAGATTTCTTACTGTCTCGATACAGACCATCTCGGCACGGTCGTCGTAGTTTTATAAATACATGATCTGAGCTGTGTATACCATATTTACTTTCACATTTCTCACACAAATCATAGTCCACACAATTACTGAAATTAAATAGGAGATACTGACAAACTAAACTATGAAGTTTCATCTCCTATTTCTCTTCACCTAATCGGCTAATGAAGACTAGCAACACGATACAGTGTGCAATGAGGAAATTTTGTCAAGACGGCAGCATTAGCCAAACTCATTCTGAAATGCCTGATATGTTTTTTTTATTCAATTCACTTACATTTTGAGTCCTACTTTCCTGAACCTAATTGGCTAATGAAGATGGCCAACATCATACAATGAAGTCTGAATGACTAGAAGTCTGAAATAATTGGTACCTACCCACATTTGTATCTGGGTCCCAGAATAGTCTTCTGACAATTTTTACATGATACACCTTCATGTAGATATATAGCTGAAAAAGATATCAAAACAACTATGTGAAATCTCCAAGAGGGAATACCAAATAGAAAAATATCAAATTTGTCAAATATCCATCTCTCTAGATAAAGGGTATTTTGAGTTTTAAATCAATTAAATGAACATTATTAGCTAATGTGGATAATCTTTATTATCTAGGTATGTGCACTCTCAGAAAGGTATACAGAGTTGACTTATCCAATTTCCATAACAGTATTAGTTTTGTGCCAAGTTGACAAAATCAATTCAACAGTTGACCATTTCCAACTCTATAAAATTATAAGCTATGTGGTTTCTCAGAATATTTCATTACTCTTTGGAAAAATTCTTACTTACGATGAACATGTCTAAGATCTGTTTTTCTACCTCCCCATGGACCACCATCTTCTAATCTATTTGAAGTGTGATCCAAACCACGTAGAACTTGTTTTACAGTCTTTTTGGTCACATCATGGACTATTTCATTACGTAATTCTTGTTTCAACTGAAACGTAATAAAATTCACATCTACAGAAAGAAACAATCATTTTTATAAGGATCCTGTTTATCGACTTATCCTTCAGTCAAAAGAACATAATTTACAAGGATAACAACTTAAGTTCTCAAGGATCCTGTCTACTTTTTACGTTTACAAGGATAACAACTGAGACACTCAAAGATCCTGTCTACCAGCTGAACTTTGAGCCAAATAAAAATATTTCACATGGATAACAACTTGAGTTTGTGAGGATCCTGTCTGTCAGCTGGCTCTTGGTTCCCTATTCAAGGTTACCAGACTTAGATAAGCCTAGTGAAATTAGAACAATATTTGACTTTTATTTGGGACATTACAATTCTTCGTCCGATGGCTGTAGTTCTTGCAATTCCAGAATGAGTTAACCGGAAATGATGCAAATGTCCAAAATAAAAGTCAAATGTGTCCCTGACACACTTAAAAAGGCTAGGAAACCTATTTCCAATCACTTAAATTGTATGTTAGTTAAAATTTTGAGATTATTCAATTTTCACATTATGGAAAAATTTTAATCACACGATTTTATAGAATCAGGGGTTATATACTTAATTAAGCAAATTCTTGCAAAGGAGTATTACCTTTTCCATGAACTCAACAAAAGCTGGGTAGGGCATAGAATCATCAGAAGGTACTTCAGGAAGATTGGCACCTGTCATTCTTTCATATTCACTGTTGGAAGAGATTTTTTCTGTTTCTATTGGTTGATCAGCTGAGGAGGCAGAGTTACTGTCTGTTTCTAGGACTTGGGCTTCTTCCTTGTCGGATATATTCTGCAATCAAAATTTTTTTTTTTTTTCATTAGATTGATAAGTACAGACCAGTACTGTATCAAATAATCATAAACTTCAACATACTAAAAAAATATAAGAAAGAAAGGAAAGAAACAATGACTTTTAGGAATGATAATTAACTTAATTAGTTTGGTCAAAAATCTTGGTAATGATTTTTTTCGGGATTATCCTTATTCTAGATGAAACTATGCAAGGAAGACTCATAATTATCAATTATCTCAAAAATAAATAGATTCCTGGTGTTTATGTTTTGAACATTTTCTTGGCTCCAGAATATGAACTTATCACTGCTATAAATAGGCAACTGTAGGCAATAAGATTATTGGTAAATGGAAATTTGTCTATTTTATAAAACTGAATTTGAATATAAGCTTCAAAAGGGTACTGATGACTTTGCAGTTTGATACAAATATCAAGTTTACATTGAAAAGAAATATACCTCCTTCCGAGAATTTTCAACCAAATAAAGTCCCTAATTTTGACAGAAAATTGTCCTTTATAAAATAAGATAGCTTGCGTTGCAAGCTAACATACGCCCACTGGCAGCTGTCAAAAATAATAAAACAGTCTTTAGTGACTAAAGTACGAATTTTCTCATATTGAAGAAATTATTTATGCTGAATAATTCCACAAAATTTTTTAAAATCAATATCAATAACACAAATACAACAAACAATTAAATCACACAGCTCTAATCAAGGGCAAAAAACAACTTTTAACGCATGTTTACAAAGTCAAGGGCAATAACTCAAAAAATGTTCATCAAAAATATCTCTTGTTAGAACTTGTCCGAGATCTTATCAATTCCAATGATCACACCAAGTTTCATCAGAATCAGTTGAAAACTGTAGCTTCTATTGTGCTCACAAACAAATTTTGACGCGTTTTTCGTAACTTAATGGCATTAACTCAAAATCATTTCATCGAAAATGCGTCAAGTTAGAACTTGTCCGAGATCTTATCAATTTCAATGATCACACCAAGATAAACTGTTGCATCTTGGGATGTCACATGACTAAGCTATGATTGGATATCTGTCTTGGATTTTCCACTTGGTCTATTTATAGTATCTTATGATGCTGTACATGTATGGTGGCTGGTTAGGGACATGTTAAATGATTAAATTAAATTTTCTTATTTGTTAACCAAAATAGTTTCTCAGGAAAATAATGACATCTATTGCAAATTGTGATTATGAACAAAAAAATTGTGACTTACGAACACTCATACCAAGTTTCGTCAAAATCTGTCAAGAATTGTGCCTTCTAGAGTGTTTACGAGCTAAAAATTGAACGGTTTGCAAGAACAAGGGCAATAATTCATACTAAATATTTTTCCTGTAGTAGCCTACTTATCCAGCAACTCAATTCAATCTTCCAAGAAACAAAACCTTTCCCCTATGATCCATGTTTAATTTCATTTTTGTATCAGCACAATTGGTGAAAATGAAATGATTATGCAAACCTTTTCTCTTGAATGACATTTATAAAATGAAATCAGATAAACTGCTGCATCTTGGGATGTCACATGACTAAGCTATGATTGGATATCTGTCTTGGATTTTCCACTTGGTCTATTTATAGTATCTTATGATGCTGTACATGTATGGTGGCTGGTTAGGGACATGTTAAATGATTAAATTAAATTTTTTCTAAAAATTGAACGTGTTTTCAAGAACAAGGGCAATAATTCATACTACATATTTTTCGATTTCCCTGATTTTTCTATAGGGGTTATCCTTGGGTGAATACGAACACTCATACCAAGTTTCGTCAAAATCTGTCAAGAATTGTGCCTTCTAGAGTGTTTACGAGCTAAAAATTGAACGGTTTGCAAGAACAAGGGCAATAATTCATACTAAATATTTTTCCTGTAGTAGCCTACTTATCCAGCAACTCAATTCAATCTTCCAAGAAACAAAACCTTTCCCCTATGATCCATGTTTAATTTCATTTTTGTATCAGCACAATTGGTGAAAATGAAATGATTATGCAAACCTTTTCTCTTGAATGACATTTATAAAATGAAATCAGATAAACTGCTGCATCTTGGGATGTCACATGACTAAGCTATGATTGGATATCTGTCTTGGATTTTCCACTTGGTCTATTTATAGTATCTTATGATGCTGTACATGTATGGTGGCTGGTTAGGGACATGTTAAATGATTAAATTAAATTTTCTTATTTGTTAACCAAAATGGTTTCTCAGGAAAATAATGACATCTATTGTAAATTGTGATTATGAACAAAAAAATTGTGACTTGTAGAGTCTGTCAAGAATTGTGCCTCCTAGAGTATTTACGAGCTAAAAATTGAACGCGTTTTCAAGAACAAGGGCAATAATTCATAACATATTTTTCGATTTCCCTGATTTTTCTATAGGGTTTATCCTTGGGTGAATACGAACACTCATACCAAGTTTCGTCAAAATCTGTCAAGAATTGTGCCTTCTAGAGTGTTTACGAGCTAAAAATTGAACGGTTTGCATGAACAAGGGCAATAATTCATACTAAATATTTTTCGATTTCGCTGATTTTCAATAGGGTTTATCCTTGGGTGATTACAAACACTCATACCAAGTTTCGTCAAAATCCATCAAGAATTGTGCCCTGTAGAGTGATTACGAGCTAAAAATTGAATGTGTTTTCAAGAACAAGGGCAATAATTCATACTAAATATTTTTTGATTTCGCTGATTTTCAATAGGGTTTATCCTTGGGTGATTACGAACACTCATAACAAGTTCCGTTAAAATCCTTCAAGAATTGTGCCTTCTCGAGTGTTTACGAGCTAAAAATTGAACACGTTTTCAATGACAAGGGCAATAATTCATACTAAATATTTTTTGATTCCGCTGATTTTCAATAGGGTTTATCCTTGGGTGATAACGAACACTCATACCAAGTTTCGTTAAAATCCTTCAAGAATTGTGCCTTCTAGAGTGTTTATGGGCTAAAAATTGAATGCGTTTTCAAGAACAAGGGCAATAATTCATACTAAATATTTTTCGATTTCGCTGATTTTCAATAGGGTTTATCCTTGAGTGATGACGAACACTCATACCAAGTTTCGTTAAAATCCTTCAAGACTTATGCCTTCTAGAGTGTTTACGAGCTAAAAGTTGAACGCGTTTTCAAGAACAAGGGCAATAATTCATACTTAATATTTTTCGATTTCGCTGATTTTCAATAGGGTCTATCCTTGGGTGATAACGAACACTCATATCAAGTTTCGTCAAAATCTGTCAAGAATTGTGCCTTCTAGAGTGTTTACGAGCTAAAAATTGAACGCGTTTGCAAGAACAAGGGAAATAATTCATACTAAATATTTTTCGATTTCGCTGATTTTCAACAGGGTTTATCCTTGGGTGATTACAAACACTCATACCAAGTTTCGTCAAAATCTGTCAAGAATTGTGCCTTCTAGAGTGTTTACGAGCTAAAAATTAACAAGGGCAATAATTCATGCTAAATATTTTTCGATTTCTCTGATTTACAATAGGGTTTATCCTTGGGTGATTGCAAACACACATACTAAGTTTCGTTAAAATACGTCAAGAATTGTGCCCTGTAGAGTGTTTACGAGCAGTTGTGGATGGACGGACGGACCTACGGACATGGGTGACGACAATATACGCCCCCCCCATTTCATGTGGGCGTATAAAAATGAGATAACAGTAATAGTGCTTGCTCTTGTTCACATTCATTTCAACACAAAGTCTAACACCAAGACTAACAGTTTAAATTCAAAGCTGATATTCCAATTTTTTTAAAATAATCATTCTACTTTGATTTGATTACTGCGAAAATAGTTCTAGATACATTAAAACGTTACCTTTGTTAAATATAATCCAGTTTCTTGGTCTCTGTCTGAATTAGGAGTAATCTCCCCTGTTTCTCTCATATCAGCGGGTTCTGCCATCTCACTCGTTGATGGCTGATCGGAACTATCAAAAAAAACAGAATACACAACATTTTTAACTGGGCTTTTTCTTAGTATTAACCTTTTCAGGATTCTCTATAAATCCTTAATATTTCGTAGTTTTCTCTTACGTTTCCAACCAATCTTTTACATGTCGGAAAATAATATTTGACTGAATTAGATAACTTCACTTATTTGTCAAAAGATTTTATGCTAGACTACAAAGCGTCTGAACAATTCTAAAATTACCCCAATTAGGGTAATTACACTCAGATTGAACCCCTGCTTTGATGGGTCCGAATTTAAATATTTAAATTTTAAGTTTTTTTTTTTCCCTTAGAGAACTTTTGCCAGGAGAGCAGCATCAGCCATTTTAACAACTGACCAGGAATTTTAACATCCACAGTCTGCAGCACATGGGATCTTGTTTCATTTTCCAAATCAGCATTATGACGCTTTATTCATTTCAACCTTTCCTACCTCCAACACTTACTGAGCATGTTTTGTGAAGAAAAAAATCGTATGATGTCTCCACCTATGTCATGTTAGCAAACAATGTCTAATTCACCTAAAGCCACTCACAATTAGCAACTCATATGTCCTAATTGGCAATTTATAAACCTGTAGAGGAGACATTCAAAATGGAGTAAAACTATGGCAAACCTGTTGACTGTGATTAAAGGTAGAGTATGTGGCACTTTATTTCGGGGGATGGCTGGTAAAATTCGAGTAGCGTCAATTTGTGTCACAGGAGCAGGGTATGCTTTCTTTTCTGTTGCACTTTCAGTCTTCTTGATCCCCTTCACTTCCAACTGCATGATTCCTCCATTATCAGCAGCAGTCTACAAAAAAGTAATAATTTGAAATTCTTTAAAGTGACAATCTGATTTAATTTCAACATATAGAATTGCGATTATTAGTTTTCATAATCCAATGTCTGCTTGAATAGAAATAAAGGAGCCTATAGGCTCGTAAATGTTTACGTAAATAGACTATTTTTTTTTTTTAGCTGTTTGTGATATTCTTAGTAGGAACTTTAAAATAAAAAAGGGACATATTCCTCTATATGATGGCATGCAGTTTTAAGTATTACATGATTAACACCTTTAATACTGGTTGAGACAGTCCCGCTAAGGAAAGGAAAACTAGACTTAAACAATCTAGGATGGCTATATCTACTTCACTGACTGATTTTGTTGCAGCATATCAATAAGTCTACTTTCATTTTGTATCAATATACTTCTATACAATGAAATGGAGTTTTACATCCTACTTTTGTTTTTCTTTTAGGGCTATAAAGACACACAATACTATGCTATCAAGACAGAACCAGTACAGTAAGACAGAGTCCTGCTATATAGACAGACAAAGTTTCTGATGGTCTGGGCTGAACTGACACCTACACTTTCCTTTGTCGTTCATTTGATACCAATGATGGCTAATAAAAACATTTTATGTTTCTATCTTATATTTTGTCATCTTGACTTTATGGATTGCTTAAAAGGTCAAGGGTCAGATAGAGTCTAAGGTTTCTTTATTCTTTATTTCCAACTGTTGAGGTATCTTACACTACATCACAACACGAGGAGACACTTCGATTCAAGTCCAATCTGTTGGACAAGATACTCAGGGGGAAATAATCTTATAGTTCATTGAAATGTTAACTGTTCTGTTCTCAACAGTTAAGAAGACATGAATTTGACTTACCTTCATGGCTTCAAACAGTTCATCTTGTGTGCTCATCATAATCTAAAATAACATAGCAAAATTAAGTTTTAGAGTTGATAAACTGCAGGTAAGTGTTTTTTTTTTTTCATATAGCCAATCACATTTCTTTCCTCTTCAACGGTGTATTCTAAGAAGCATTAGACAATGCAGCTTTTGTTGTCATCACCAAATCCTATCTACTCAGAAAGCAAACATATAAATAATAAAGTAGAAATACACAAAAAGAAAATAATTCCTTCAAAAATACCTCAAACTAGGAATTTCACTTTCTATTTCTATATAAGCTTATGTTTTTATTGCAGAGTCTCAAGAAAAAGAGTTGTACCGGTATTCTTAACATTCTTAACCTGTTCCTTTAAATCAAATTTAAAAAGAAAAATTTTAATTCTAACCATATCATTGTCCTCATCTGAATATTTGATGATCACATCATCTGGAGGGTCTTCATATTGAGCTATAACCTACAAATACAAATAAATAATTCTAACATACCAAGATATATGGATTACAAATGGGATAAGTGAAGGTTTGACATGAGAAAGTCATTTGTTCTACATTTGTCTTAAAGCAAGGTCATTGGAGGTGATTAAATCAGTATAATAGATATCTTTTGTTTTCATGTGACTTGATTCAGATTATCAATACCAGTACGGTAATACAAGTGATTATCTGATTGCCAATAAGTGACTAAGTGATTTTTTCTGTTTATCCAAACCACTGATTAGCGTCGTTATCATTTACAGAACTCAGATGTGGTCTACTGTAAATCAGACCAATTTTTAAAAGATAACTCTCCAAGATGTCTTTAACATTGGTCCATGATTATTAAAAAGTGTCCTGAGTTGCAATTTTGTATTTCGAGTTGTTTTGAATTTGTCACAAGTAAAAATACTACTGATGTATAATTTCAATAAAACATTATTTATTATTTGAATGACAGATCATTCTTGATTGTGAAAAGTCATAGTCTATTTATAGTTTCTGATGTAAGTAGCAAATGCAATACCCCACCATCACATGTTTCAGAATCAACTTAACATCTAACATTGAGTTAGGCTAGGCAGTTGTACATGTTTTAATTCTGATATGTGCCATCATGTTAAGAGTTTCCAGTTCAGTGCCAGTTGCTAGAGCCTACACATATGATCCTATCTAGGGTTACCAAAAATTACAACGAGCAACTTCCTTCAGGTGTAAGATCCCATATAACATAACATATGTGGGCTAGAGACAAAAACAGAATGGACTTTTAACCCTATCAATGGCTTCCCTTCCATAACAATAATTAATAATAAAAAAAATTATGTAACCTCAACTTTGCTTTAAAATATTAAGATATCAAAAATTGATAGACAATTATATATTAACATGTAGTTAAATTCTCCATGGTATTATAACACAAAAGACCATAAAAATATATCACATAAAGTATAAATATCTAAGACACAGCTGATTAAAATCGCACCAACCAATCGCCAATCGTTATTTGTTTAGACACATTTCTTTAGTAAACAAACACATAAAAACAATGCCCGAGGGCAGAAGCATTCAAATGGACGACAAACTATGCTGGCAATCTAGCCTTCAACCATAATTCGTCTTTGCACAAGTTGAAAATTTTAGCATGACATTGTAAATTATGGACAATTAATATGGAAAAGAAGGCCTCACCACAGCTTTAAAATCTGGCCACATAATATTCGGCTCGACTCGAAAAGGTTCTGGCTGCTCATGATCCTCTTTGTCCAAGTGTCTAGCAGTAGCTATCAGGTTTTCCGACATGTTTCCTCTCGACCCTTCGTCAATTAATTTCTATCTACAATTTTGACGCCAGGATCACAAATAAATTAGAAAAAATACGACGCACAAAATGATAAAATTTTCTGCTTTCTCCTTCAAGCCTTAGTACTTATTTGAGATATTCATGTGCAATAAATATAGTGCGTTGTTTTTTTACCATGATTATTCTTCCATTTTTCGTGAAAATTTGATGACAGTCTCCTTTCACTTGATTTATTCAATATCTAAACAATTTCAAAACGTCAAATGACATTTTGATTTTAAGTCGAAACTTTTTCTGAAAATTCTGCAATGTTTTTGTTTTTATTTAGAGTGTAGGAATATATAATATCTATTTTTAGTAAATGACGTTGAAGACAGATGACGTAACGAGACAGATAGATTCGATTGTCCAGACTCTAACTTTACTATATTGAAGTCAATGTGATAACAGAGACTATAATCATGCTGAAATTACTAGTCTAAAATAAATATTTAAAACAAAAGTGTAGAATCACATGTTATTGACTCAGTAAGCTACTATTTTCTAATAGAGTATGAACTAATAAAGGTATGCTGAAGGCTTGTTGGCCCACTGAGGATATCATTTCATTTACGGAACCAACTCCGCATAAATACCAGTCCTTTTATTTTCTGCGTCGTTGCCTATTAGTTTGTTTTCAGATATCAAATTGTTCCTGTTTGACACAAACCGGATACCGTACTTAATAAGTTATCCTAGGTATAAACGTTTTGCCGACGATTCTTATATTCAGTGTAGCACATGTCACAGCTCAAACATGGCAAGAGTAACATTGTTATCAATTTGTTTAGTATTTTCGTTTCTTTTATTTTTAAGTAAGTATCTAGACTTATTTATACTTTTTTAAGATTTCAAAATTTAGACCAAGAAGTTAACTAGCTAGCTGATAAAGCTAAATATCAACTAGGCCTACCCGGGTCACCCGGGTCATAATGAGCTTAATCTCAGGTTCTCCTACAATCAACGAGATGTTCACTCTCTTTGCTTCAGACCCTTTTACCAATAAGAAAGTTAACGCTCTGGCAATAGTCTACAGTTGAGCGGAATTCTAATTTTGATTCTAAAAAGTGTAATGGGATAGCTGAAAGTAAGCTACACGAATTGTGAGGAGAATATTACAATTTGTTTTGATGGCAATAACCCTTGAAAACAAGATAAATCATTTGAAGATTTGCTTTTAGTTAATGGAGAAAAAGTAATACATGTATATACTGTATCACTGATGATTCAACAAGTGGTTTATATACAAACAGTCTAATGTCGTGACTGTCTTCTTTATTTCAGATGTAGTGACTAGTGTTCCTACGGGATTTGATGTTCGCGATTTGCATGGCGTAAGTACACAATGTATATTATATTTGTGTTAAAAATACCAGAACATTGGGTAAGGGGAGAAGGAGAAGAGGGAAAATATTTAATTCTATTTCATGCTGCTATGTGTTTTCTTATTCTCACATTCTGTCCCCTTCTCTTAAGATATCGCTGATATGAAATTATGCATCTTGTGATGGGCTAACGAAGACAGGTAACGCAATGAGGGAATTTTTAGGACAGCTGCATTAGCCTACTCTTTTTCGATTTCCAACTGTCGAGGGATATTTAACATACACTGCAGTCTGTTGCACACGGGCCTCGATTTATTGTCCCATCCAAACATCTACACCTATCTATTTCCATGTCAGCCCCTCCGACCAGCATCATCATCATCAACCAATCGGGTGTTACTTTCTCGACCTATGCCGGGATGGAACCCTGGAATCTGAGGATAGCGCAAAAATATGCTTTATTCATAAGGTCCTTCGCAACGTCATTCAACACTTTATAGTGTAAGTGGAATTGCAGGAACCAAAATTTGAATAATGCTAACTGTGTCTCCGATATACACACATTTTTTAGACAACTTCTGTACAATTCCTTTAACTACTTGTCTACTTTAATATATATATACATAGAAAAAGCGTCTAGTCGTTCGGATGGGACAATAAACCGAGGCCCCGTGTGCTACAGGCTTTGCACGTTAAATCGACAGTTGAAAATCGAAAAAGAGCAGGTTAATGCCGCTGTCCTGGCAAAATTTCCCTCATGGCACTCTGCATGGCGTTGCCCGTCTTCATTAGCCCACAAGGTGCACAAAAGTAGAACGTAAAACTCCATTCATTTCATTTTTCATTTCATTTTACTTTAATATATTATGCTATGAATGTGAATGTCTGAATAAGAATCAATTTATTTCCTTTCATTTATTTATCTTTTTAGGTGGTAAAAAGAAGTCTAAGACCTAAAGGAATATGTCCTCAGTATGTTTGTCGTGAACTGGATTGCCCAAAATCTAACTACATTCACAGACAATACAAGATACAGGGCGTAGTCTGTCATCAGTGTCCGATCTGTAGGCTATAGAGGGTCCACACTCTTTTCCACGGACCTCCGGTCTGCTATTCTATAAGATCTTGAAGAACTCCTCAGACAGTAGATATAGCAAACGATATTATTAGATCTATGGAGTTAATTGGATTAAATTTCATGTGCACCGGGGGCACTGATATCATCAATTTGCTCAAGTATGTGTTAGAAAAAAAATGATACACAAGTTCTGTATTGGATTCTGTGTTTAAAGTACACAAATCTTGTGTAGATTTTTCAATTATTTTTGAATCTTGTGGTCATGTGACTAATAAAGTCATGTGACAAAGCCGTCCATCCACAATGTTTCTTTTGTCCATCGTGTGCGGTCTATGTAATTAAAGCATATTTTGAAAACACTAATTTTTAGCTGAAATTGCAGGAACCACATACGTCTGACAAGAAATTGAAACGGTGAAAATTGATCAGTGTCCCCGACAAACATTAAAATATTAAGAAAACCCCGTTATTATTCCTTTAAAAGAGTTCATATAGCCAATAATATTATATTTTGCTATATCTATTACATGTACCTTAAGTGAGTGCACATAGTTTATTCTGTTTGTGTAGAGGTGTATTTACGTATTATATTTGTGTCTGTATATTTGATAGTTCGACGAGGTATTAAAAAAGCGTACATATTTGAGTCTTTATAGTGGGTGGTAAAATTAGAGTTACGTCCCCTTAACTATTCTGCCATTTTAGACAGCTCTTGCTAATTAGATTTAAGAGTTATCGTAAAGTAGAATATTAACGTTTATGACTTCGCTTACTTATTTGAAAGATAACTTTTGAAGAGATAGTCACAATGCCAAAACTACAGATCCGACCACTGGCGGTTTTATGTTGCCTATATTAGATGTGATGCCAGAGAAAGGGACCACAGAATTAGCCTACCAACGAGCTTTACAGCTTCATTTAAGAACGTAAACTTGAAAGTGGCGAGGGGGATGAGCCACGGACATGGCTGCAGTCTTAATTTTGGGTAGGGAGGTAGAAACGTCACTACAGATACAGGTCAGCGTAGACCTACCAGATTTATCTAACAAGCAAGGGTTTGCCCTCACAAGCATTGGTCGTGAATTAGAAATTTTTGGGAACGTCGTTTGTAAAGGCAGTACAAACCTGTGACCAGTGTCTTACAAAGACTAAACATTTTGAACATCACACAACACAAGTAGAAATTGAAAATAGTACGCTAACGGGGATGGCCTTAACAAAATTCCTTCATCGCATACTGCATGACGTATAACAGCATCATTATTCCCACTCTAACAATCTTATTCGTCCACATTCAGTCAATTTCATTATTCGATTCCCAATCTTCAATTTCATACCGGGTTCTGGATTCCGTCAATTTACAGCCGTCATGAATTTGGCGTCAGAGTTATCTACTAATCTTGGGCCGGAATAAAGCGCTCTTTGATAAAAACAGTTTTCAAAGCAACAGTCGATTGTAATACTGATATGCTGTAGTCAAGTTTCTGACAAACTCATTCCCAGCACAAGGCCACCACAGAGCAAAAAGTAATGTACTCTATTATATGAAACCTCCATTATAAGTGATAATCCGGATATCCTGTAGTCATGTTTCTTGAAAACTCATTCTGAACAATTATTTTTACATATATTATGAATATTCGTTCTAATGAAAAAAATCCTATTCCTCTTTTAACAAAAATCCCAACATAAGCCAAGTCACATTAAAACAACTTCGGACTATTTCCGAATTTTACACTACACTATAAACAGTTTGCATTTCATTATGTGGAAAGACCGAGGTAGGGCCAAAAATTGGTAAAAGGGAGGGGGGACTTACGGGTAATTACCCCATGACACCCCCCCCCCCCACCCCTCCTCCCCCTGCCCCCCTTCTCCCAAAGACGGCATTCTTAGGGTTGTATACATTTACAACGAGATCTTGCCATCGCCTACGTCATTTCCTGTGATAGTAGACAGGCGGGTGTGGGGAAGTATAGTGTCGTAAGATAGCTCTCAGTAAATATGTTTTTATATTAGTAATTCATTTGCCATCTGTTGCCATGTTAAATCACAAAATTCAACCTTCTATAACTTTTTCCAGAGATCTCGTTGAAAACTTTCCAATTTGTGACATAGAAGCTTAATACTTAGTTTCTGGAGAAAAATTCAATATATCATGACCGTGAAAAACTAGCCAAACTGAAAGTAAACCACTACAATTTATCAACATCTGTCACTGCACACTATTTTTAGAATTACACCTTCCGCATGAAAATGCAATTTCAGGCATCAAATCCCAAATCTAGACCAAATATTAATCAAAAATAGGCAGCGAAAAACCCAAAAGAGAGGGAGAAAGAGGATTTCTCTTAATAACATTCGTGTTAGTGGTTCGAGTCCTTTAGAATTGCAGGCTGAATACTACAACTATGAAATTGTAAAAAATGAAATAAGATGGAATTTAACGTCCTACCAATCTTTCTGTGATTAATACAATAAGATTAATAAAGCAATGCGATGTTGAATTCTGTGAAGACATTAGGCTTAATCGAAATAATATTAATTCCTAGATATCGAAGGAGCGTCTGAGAGGGTGCTCTCGCGAATTGATATGGTGCATTCTGGCACATATATTGAGACAAATACGTATAAAATGTGATTGAGGAATGTATAGCACACAGGGTCTCTATTTAACGTCCTATCCGAACGGAGAGACGCTGTTTTCATGTCAGTACATCCGACCTGCGTGACAACCGATCCGATGGTATATCTAGACCTATTTCGAGATACAAGTCTTGACCACACTCAAAACGCGTTGTACTTGTCTTAGCGGTCATCGCTTCGATATACTCCATAAGAAAGAAAGACCGGTTGCGAATCATTTCAATTTACTCAATCATTCCATTGAAGACCTTCTTGTTATGCCTATAGGAAAAGTACCTGTATCAACATTGAACAAACCAAAAACCAAGCGATTGCAAAGGTATTTGGATAGACCAACTACAAACAGTCATACCTAACGGCCTAAATATCCAACACTATAACGTTTATACTAAAGGTTTGGTCACTGCATATAAAAGAAATAAAAACTTTAGTAATGTATTGGTTCATGGTAGATTAGAACCCCTTTCATCAACTCCCTGAAACAATTGCATTGGAATTTGAGTTGAATATATTTTTTCTTGTAATCTCTCCAGAAGTAATAATCTATGAATATCTTCAGTAGAACGTATCCTGTTTGAATTGAAATAGTTTTCATGTTGAAATCCATAGTCTCTACTTGTGACCTGGGCCAGTGCTTCTATAGGAGAGTATCTTCTATAACACCTATAACCAGGTCAGCGAGCAAACGACTTTAGTAATGTGCAATAATGAGGGAATCCCAAATGGAAATTTACTAGTAAATACTATTTAGTGACAAATAAGTTGGCCACAACATCAGAAGTTCAAGAACTCCCAAAATTATTGGAGAAAAATGATGACCATGATGTCAAATATATTGGCAGACATTAAGGAGGGCGACGAATAACAACAGACATCAATTATTTTTAATTTGGTGTTAATTTTGACACATCCATTAGTGCCCGAGGGTAGTGGCTGGAGTGTTTGTGCACTTAAACATAAAAGTGGCAAAGAATATTGGATTAATTTGGATTATCATTATCGAAGTAACGTGAATATAAAGAGATTTATCGCCCTTTAATTAAAATGCAATCAAGATTAAGGATTTTCAAGTGATGCTTTTAAAGTGTTAGTAATGACACTTGTCCGTTTAAAAATGGACACTGTCAGTCGTTTGATTTTAAAACAGAAGATAAATTCCGAGATCATTAGAGGATGGGGGCAGGTGGGAGTGGCCCACATGGAAAGAGCGTCTAGTTTTTTGGAAGACCTCTACTAAATACGCCACCGCTCATTACGAACTACTTCTAAAAGAACTCAATGAAAAAAGGTCCCAAATCAAATTGTCAAAAACAAATATATAAACGTCACATTAACAATAATCTTTTTGACATTACAGGGCCTGCTTCCTTTCCCACCTCCCGAAGACACTCCGAGCTTGGTGGCCATCTTGCTATTATAGGCGTAGGCATATTAGCCTACAATCCGCAACAGACTTCGACCCGTACTATGCATCTCGCCGGTATACATTAAAGCTAATGATAATTATTAGGTTTACGTTTCCTTTGATTTTAAACAACTAGAAATTTTATAACCTGCCGTTTATTTTAACTCGTAATTGTCCGAGTCTAACGAGACAGAAAGGGTTAATGAGTATTGACTTTTCATCGACATCTCACTCGTTATAAATTTTCAATTGCAACAAAACGTCAGCTTTAACGATACAGAACTCTTTGAATGGTCAAATATAATAATAACACCTGTAGGGTCAGTATCAGATGACAGCTAAAGGGCAAATAACTCTTAATGCCTTATCATCAAAAGGACACTAGATTAATATTGACAAATTGGAGACAATAACATTTCGTTTCATGCGCACCGAATGTATTGTGAAAGTGTTCTTGCCTCTAACGATCCGAGTCACAGGGACCTGTTAACGCTACGAGACAATGTAATTAAAAGATTAAATAAATCTTAAGTGCGTAACCTTAGAAGTGTGAGGTTTTCGAGGACCTGTGATATATGAGTCTAGACGTACATTGTCCGTTTTATGGACGTCATCGCGAAAACGTATTATTTCATCGATTTTTTTTCATTTCTTAAGAAATCAAACTTTATATCATTGAACCTAGTCGACATAATTATATAGTCACATATGTTTATATGTATATTTCGACACCCAAGAAAAAAGTGTAGCCAGGCAAATCTAGCCGTGATATTCGGATGATTTAGGTTTAGGTTCCTGATAACACACCTGCATATCACATCCGAGGAATGGGACTGAGTCGAAATATAAAGTTGCAAGTTTTTATGTGTATATTTCGACACGTAAGTTAAGGTATGATCTCAATAAAGCAAAAGCTATCATCTTTTGTGAACCGAAGCAGGCTCGTAAATTGTATTTTGTTGGATAAGTTGAGAAAATTTCCGTTGGCCAAAATCATAGCCATAAACAATATTTACTCGGGCCCCACAACCCTTTTAGCATCCGAAAGCAAAAAAACTGGATGCCACCATGCGGCAATCCTCAGCAGCACTAGCGTAACTTTCACGGAAGCAGTTTCTTTGTTACGATACAATCGCATAGATCGTAGTTTATAGAGCGACTTTTGCGATAATGACGTCATAGAATGCTTAGTTTTAGTGGTATTGAAAGAACAACAGAACCCCGTTTCTCAAAAATTTGTGCGACTAATCTTGCACGTTAAATAAAGAAAAACGTTATTTAACGTAAAATGTATTTCTAGAAAATTCTTTCGTTAAATAACGTTTTGTGAAATACGTAAAATAACGTTAGACGTTAAAAAATTCGTAACGTTATTTACCGTCAAAAACGTGTTTCTTAAAAATTCGTAACGCTAAATTACGATTAAAGTTATGCGTTAAATAACGTGCACAGTATGGTACTCGTTAGAAGTCGTCTGCGAACTTTTAATTCCAAAATGGCTGCATTGATTTTATTGCAAGATGCATACCGCCGTAATTTACGACGAGAGAGAGTTTTTCGCGACAGGTCGAACGATCTTGAAACTCTCGATAACAACCAACTCATTTCGAGGTACCGGTTTCCACGAGCAGTTATCTTGGAAATAATTGGGATGGTATCAAATGATGTCAGAAGGCCGACATGCAGAAGTAATGCGCTAAAACCATGTCTTCAGGTATGCAAGATAATTCCAAACTATGACGAGAGGTTGCTAAAAGTACTAGTCCCAAAAAAGAACCCCTCGTTCCTGTAAATCGTGGAAAAAGCCTTTTGTTTGATACAAATCCCCCTCCCGATATATAAACAGGTGTCATATTAGCTCAATCAGCTTCACCCTCAGCACATGCGTTAAAACACATAATTTAAATAAATTCATATAATTATACTGTATACGCATAATATTTCATTAAATAGGTTCTATAAATTAGCACGCGCATATCGAGTCACGTAGGCCTACTTACCAAAATACAGCATTTGATGCATGTGCAATGATTATTACACAATATACAAACATCTATCGGTCAATCGTTTTATAAATTTATAGTAAAATAATCATTACCCGATTTCATCTCATGTCGATTAAAGATGAGTTTCCTTATTTACCGATCAAGAATGTTCAAAAAGTTTGTTTATTCAGACTGTAGGCCTTCACACATGAATATTTATGACTAGATATAACTCCAAAATATATAAATTTTCCTTAATGTCTATTCCTCGTGGTCTGTATCTGCGCACATCTTTTTCAGGTTTTGGTGACTTTGCGTTTCCTCGCAAAAGGAGATTTCCAGTCCGAAACTGGTGATATCCATGGAGTCACCAAATCTTCAGTTTCACGATCGATATCAGCCGTTTGTAATTCCATCTGTATCAATATGGATAATATTTTATTTCCAAATGATACAGAAGAATTGAGAAGGATCAAGGAGGAATTTTATGACATGGCACAGGTACCAAATGTTGTAGGCGCCATTGATGGTACTCTAATTCCTATCCAAGGAATGTCATCTGATGATGAACACGTTTACGTGTGCAGGAAGGGATTCCATTCCTTGAACATCAAAGCTGTAGTAGATGCTAAAATGAGGTAATGATAAGAGAATTATTGTATATTTACAGAATACAATCGTTATAATTTTTGTTCAAATTCAGTTGCTATGGCTAATTCAAACACTTTTGATTTTGTCATAAAATTTTAAAAGATGTTAAAAATATGGTATCACGATGTATAAATCATTTAATATATTACATTTACCTGGTACAGCTCTATATTAGTTTTTGAAAAGGAATCTGCTTCGGCCGATAATAATTATTGTTCATAGATTTCCTAACAGGAGTTTAGGCCCTTTCGTCAGCACTTAATTAATTGTGGTCAGGAAGTATACAATCCATTAAGAGTTACTTCCCTCGAAAATGTTTGCACCTTGATATACATTCGTCAAGAAATATCACAATCAATTAATTTTTCCGTAAATTTTATATATTTTTAGATTTCTGAACATCAACTGCAGGTTTCCTGGATCAACACACGATGCTTTTATTTTACAAAGTTCAAGTGTTCCAGAAGCTGTGATGAATCTTCCTGAAGGTGGAATGCTCTTAGGAGACTCAGGTTACCCCCTGAAGACATGGTTGATGACGCCATTATTGCATCCAGCTACTCCTCAAGAAGTGAGATATAATAAAGCCCACTGCAAAACCAGAACTGTTGTGGAAAGGGCTTTTGGTGTCCTCAAATCAAGATTCAGGTATAGGTATCCGTAATTAATCTTTTCTTGGCATATATTAAAATGTAGATTTGAAAAAATTCTCCATTAGAATGTAGACCATCATTATCATTGTTCTTCTCTTTTCAGATGCAGTCATAAGACAGAAGGCAGCCTTCCATACAAACCCCTGAAGTGTTCAAGAATTATAGAGACCTGCTTTAGATTACATAACAAGGCAATAGAGGCTCGTGTGCCATTGATACAGGGAGGCGAAGTACGCCATGTTTACCAAAATAATGTCCATAATCACCAGCCAAATAGGGATGCCCAAGCTTTGAGACAAAGAATAATTTCTCGGTTTTAAAGGTTTCTTTAAAATGTATGCCTGTAGGTACAGTATGTAATGGGATCTACTCCCACAAAACTCGATATGATATGTCTGGCCCTGACCAGTTCAGTTCCTTCGAACTGATATTTGGATGGGATGTCGGAACTGTGTAGGGCCAGACATATCATATCGAGTTTTGTGGGAGTAGATCCCATTAGCATATTAACCATTAGTCATTAAATGGACTCAACCAAAGAAAAAGCATGGTACAAAACCAAAGTCTACAAGTAATTATGGGTTAAGTAAATTTTATTATTGGGGATAGGTTTAAACTTGATGGAGAATATGATAGTGATCTTTCTTTCACAGTTTCTTCTATAGATGAAAGTGATTCTTGGATATTTTTTAAAGTTGTCAGTTTCAATTCTTCAATTTTAAGCATTTTTTCCCTGAAAATTGGTTCATTCTTTAATTTCTGTTTCTTTAAGATTATCAGTTCATTTGGTAGGTCTATACTCTCAACTGAAATAAAAAGTTTACCAGTTAAATTCAATATAAAAAACACCATTTCTTGTTTATATGTTTAAAAAATTCAAATAATAGTTGAACAAAGATTGATCTTCATACAGTTCATGGAATTCATTGAATTAATAAAACCTTTGCAGGCTTTTTTCTGAATCTCTGAAATACAGTGGTTAATGCAACAATTAGGTCAAAACAGGTTTGGTGATTTTCTAATTTTTAATCAGATTTATTTGATTAAATTGGATTTCTTTTTTAGTTTTATACTGTTGAATTCTCTTAATATGCACACAGAACCACAGATGTCTTTATGAAATTCGAAATGATGCCAATCGATGGTTACTGTGTCCTTGATACATACAAAGTTTAGAAAACTTCTTCACAATCCCTTTAATCAGATTGGAACATGGTGCAGGAAAGTAGGACGTAAACTCATTTCATTTCATTTAATTTTAATCAGATTGGTACTTGAAGAAAAAAAAGCACCTTTAAATATTTATAAAAAGTAATTTATGTTCACCCATGTTTATACTTTTTGACGACGTTTGTAGACATTATGAAACCTGACGTGAATTTCAATTGCTTTTACTATAATTAGCAAATGATCATTATGTATCTAAAAACAACTTTAATTTGTTCAAAAGAACTTAATCCTGATCAAAATAGAAGGAAATATATTACACAGGGAGTCATAACTTCCAATCTCATAAGCATATTAATTTGGAATTGTTGGAGTTCTGTAGCACAGTCGGTTAGAGCGTTGATTCTTATATATCACATCATTTGCTTGTTTACGTCGAACAAATGCTGGTCGCCATGCTTCACTCATAAATCAAGTCAATCCAGCTGTCACAAAATTGAGCCCCCCTTAAAAGATTGTGTCCCCCACAACCCTCCCCCCTCCTTCTCTGTCGTAAATCGTTTCATTTAGTCAATCCGACTACGGTGGTAACATAACCAACTAAATATCAAACGAGATGCACAATAATTCATGCTGAAAACTAGAACTAGATTCTTCAACTTGTCTCCCTTGACAGTGATTTCTCATGGGTTCTCATCGTGAAAAAGAAACAAATACTTAACTCTCACAAAGTTAACCTTTGTGAACCCAAATATTGACTTAGTCGAAATTAAACTCTTTTTAGCGGAATAATCCATATAATTATGTACATACCTTCAACAAAAGGAGATTACGTTGTTGTGCCGTGAAAGATAAGGGGCTACAAATTAACCCTTTATTCCCCGTAATTAAGCGACCAATCGAATTCACGCGTTCGATATTATAACTCGTCATAGACTTTATCATATGTCATGTTACGTCACAAGCGACCAGCAGAAATTACCTCGTGTGACGTCATCTTTGATAAAACCATACCATGTAGACATCCTGTCGCCGCCGCATGAAGGGTCATTAATACGATTATCCAGTACTATAGTAAACGGATAATATAGTTTGTGACTGGTTGATCAAGAGTGATGGTCAGATTTCAGTTCTATAGTTAAAGGTTCAGTAATGAAAGAAGAAATCAACGGTTGGTGTAAAACACGTTAAGACCACCAATCTTATCAAAAAACCCTGTGAAGCAATATTTTGTTCATTTCCCCGTAAACTGATTTGAATTTAGATTTTTTGGAAAGTTTACTAACAAACTTTTGTCTTTACTCTTCTATCAACGTTTAAATTCTGACTGACTTGTATAACCTTCGTAAATCATTGTGAGATATAAAGGGCATTTTTCACCATCCTGAATCTAATTATCAGTGACAGAAATCTAATCGGTCAGTGTCAGTTCGGTTTAGACATGGTCATCACGGTGTTAAGTCCACCCTCTAACAGCTGTAGATAGCATCAGCAAGGATTTCCTGGCGACAGACATACCATTTATCTTACTGTTGTATCAAAACAGACACCTTTAATCCCTTAGTTCTGCCGACTGAGAACAGTGATTGTTATATATCACCTCACCAGAGTGAGTGAATAGAGAAAATAGGAATTAGACTTTCCTCCAAACTCTGAGCCACATGGCATAACAACATGGAATTTTCTATCTATGCAGCATCCTAGTCAAGTCGTATCAATATCTATCAATGATATAAAATAAATAAATAAGAAAAATAGATTTTTGATCACCCGTTGTCCTTATGTTTATGTCCGACCTGGAGAGTGTTTCTGCTAAATTTAGGGTATATAGGGGGAGGGGTGAAATGATAGCATGAAATGCACTTTTATCTTTTAAAAGCAGTAGACCTAGGGCCTATGGGGGTAGCATTGTAATGGGGAGAGCGGAAGCTCTGAGCTTTATTTCGGTACGTGGAGATACGAGTCCCTATACTTATTCAAACTGTCAGAATGAACTCTTTTAAGGAGTAAACAATTAAATTGTGTTTCTTTATCTCCCCCCAAGAGATTGAAACCATCGATACGAATCCAACATGGCCACCATCAGTCAAATAAACAAATTGAATCACTTTGATGATAATTAGGGTCTGATTTAATTAGTCGAAATAATTAAATTGGCACCATGTTGCTATAAATAGTAACAATATTTTATTAGCTTCGTCTGGGGAAAATTAACAACATCATCGTCGCCATGCCGCCTGTCTCGAAACAAAATGGCCGACCCGAAAATTGCAGATTATCTTGGACTAGGATAATATAAAAAACAACCTGTGTATCCAAAAATATATCGTCGGAATGCATGAATTTATATTTATCGCGACCCCAAAACGTAACTACTTCATCGGTGTCAATTACCAAATTCTAGAATTACTCAAACCCGTCGGTTCCGGATTAACGACGTAATGACGTAACGATGGTTGTTAGAATAATGCGGCTCCATCGTTTTAAAGGCTGATTGTTTCTTACTTTAAACTAGAATTTTTATATTCATGTCCCAATCAAAAGTTTAACGCATGTGTCTGTATAAAATTTAACAACACGCACACTGCATGGCGTTAAGGTACGTCGGAATCTTCATGCATAAGCAATTTTAATTGCACATCTTGACATTTGGGCATTACTTTGTCTCCGACTGTGTCATTGGACTGATTGTTGCGTCTACGTTTCTGTTATTATTTAACCTAATCTGAAACAATCTGGAAAGGCGTAAAAGTTTGTTTTATGATAAACACAAATTGTCACACAAAAGTCCAGTCGTAATCATCATTAAGTCTCCGTTTCAACTAATCATTTACGTTTACTTAGCAAAAAAATATTACGAAGATTAGGTCTATTGTTCTATATGAAGAGCAAGTAAATGTAAGAGTCGTACTTTGTTTAGTGAAATCGGATCAAAATCGGTCTAGTAGTAGACGGATTGATTGTTACGGCTTCGTTTTAAGTAATCAAAATTAACGTGATTGGTAATCGTTGAAAATAAATCTTATCGTAAAAGTTTGTTTCGTATTAAACAAAAATGTGTCGTAAGCGATGTATGAAGTTCAATTTATGTCTAGACCGCAGGCCGTAGACAACATGTGAACGGAGTGATTAACCCATTTGTCGCAAGATAATCGAAAGAATGTTATAGGCTAGTAAGGGGGTGGATGGGGAACAAATTGATATAGAATTTAACCCAATTTGCCAAAAAATGAAAGTTTATTTAACTCACTTTGTGCGTAAGGTGAGAATCTATTTTTTAGTTTCGGACCTATGAAGACATGCAACACCATGTTTAATGCAATGGAGCGAATTTTAATCAGCAAAGAACACTGAAATAAGTCTATTCCTTTTTATATCCAACTTTCAAGGATTCTTTAACGTGACCAGAATGTAAGACCTTCATTACAAAAAAGTGTACAATAAGAGAAAATGTCAAGACAGTGGCATTAACATATTTTGGTTCCACGGGATATTTTTATGAAGTAAAGGAAATGTACAATTTGTAAAAAAAAAATGCATTCAAAAATGTTGAGATTTTAAGAATATTCACGGTGATTCAAAAATAAAAAGTTGGAAAATGAAATAGAAATATATAATGTGATAAATTGAAACAGACGAATAACTGTTAAAAATGAAGTATATGAGATAATACGACATTCTTGTGTATTTATTTAGGTTGCCGAGTCGTTTTTATTCGCATTTCAGCCCAGTCAGTACTGCAGGTATAGGAACAAGAAGTACAGACTCGATCTTCAATAAAGTAATGATATAAGTGGCCTCTAAGTGCAAAAAAATAGTACCGGTAACCAATGAATCAAACAAACAAATCATACATCTATAGTCACTACAGAATACTGTTGCTTGTTATGTTTAAATTGTGTTTAGTTTTTCATCAATTATTATTTGTATTGTGTTGAGCGTTGTGTTTGTAATATTTTATTATTATAACCCTTTTTGATCAATAGCCAAATCGAAAATTTGGTCTTCCTATGGGACAATAATCGGGGGTCCAATATGCCACAGACTGTGCACGTTAAAGATCCCTCAACAGTTGGAAATCGAGAGAGAGTAGGGTGATGCCACTGTCCTGACAAATTTCCTCGTGTACACTGCATTAGTCCGAAAAGTAGGAAGTTAAACCTCACTTATTTTGTTTCATTTTTCCCAACACTTATGTATCAAACGTAGCCTACTGTCTGTATGGGGAACTATTTCTTCACGGTGTGTATCTTAACCTAACAGAATGTAGCACAGTAATTCTCTCAACTCGAAAACTATCGATGTCAAAACTTTGCCGACTGTCTTTATGATTAATGGCCTTGTCCGATGTTATCACTACCTAACAAAGTGAAATTTGATACACTTCTATTTACTTGACAACCCTTCAAACATAATACCCAACAACCGCCCTCAATCCAGCATTTTGAAAAGGGCGTACACTTGGCAAGTAACAGTGCAATGTGCGACGAATTCTGTCCTTTCAAATCTACTTTTAAGAGCATGTATACTGTAATAACCTTTAGTGCGCCCTTCTTCCTCTGCAGGTCGTGGGGGCTATCGAAAAAGGCCTATCGTCCTTCGAATACAATGACTGCGTGTGTCGACGATAAAATTGTAAATGTAAAAATATACGCTGCTGGCGAAGCCTTTACAAAATATTCCTCATTATCCAAATTAAGATCACTAGAATGACGTAAAACTCCACCCAATAAGACCTATATCACCCGCTTTTTTGTTCAGACATTAAAGTAGTTTGCATGTGTTCTCAAATTCCAAGACTACCAGCATGTTCTCACTCTTGCCAAGTGAGTTTGGATCCTCAAATAAGAAAGCACGCATAATTTCCCGAGCCCCGCTCATAAGGAAATTGAAATAAATCAACGACCCTTGACTTCCTCCTTTAACCAAACAACAATATCAACAAACCATTTAAGCACCTCTTTAACCCGAGAGTCGGATACAATAAAAAACACACAGCTACAAGGTTTTTGCTCATTTGGTTAGATTATATAATCTGAAACGAAATGTTTTCTGGGCAATTAAAATAATTACCCATGTTCGACATAATTTTCTCCTTGACGGGGGGCTGAAGTGTCATTCTCTATATTTAAATACCCCGATCATTTCAACAGTTCTTTCTTTACATAAAAAACAAACGCATAAAAAGTGAACAGTCGGATATCGTAAGGCCACCTGTTGCGACCTGCAACCTCTTACATGCCGCCTCTGCTTCCCCTTTAAAACTGTTTTCTTGCGACTTTCGGTTTGTTACGGACTATTTCTGTTTCTGACGTTAGGTCGGACATCTGCGAATTTAGGCTTGTGTTACATACTCTTCTGGTTTTATAGCTCGTTCTGTCGTACCGCATACGAAAAACTGTTGCGAGTTTTTTTTTAGTTACATACCGGTTTTGTTTCTCGTTATATCCCACATATACTGTATATAGGCCCTTCTGTCTGCGTAGTTGGCACAAATTAAATGGAGCTAATTCTGCGATTCTTTGCTCATGTTTCAACGATGTTGCATTAATGATAAATGGGGATGAACCTAAGTTTTCTATACAACCCATCAGATATATTACGATACCCCAAAACAAATGAACAAAACAGTCTATCACCCATGATGATCATAAGAAAGCCGCTCGGATACAAAAGTTGCTACTGTAGACCGCTTACTGCCATTCCATAAATCTTTGAACTATTACGACCTCTATTTTCGAGAACTCTTTGACCATCCCTGACGATGCGCTGTTTATGGCCAGCTGTGTTCATGTTACACCACAAGAAACGAACAAATGAACCATGTGATAGTATTCAATCGCAGCCTCACATAGCCAAATTCTGTAAATAGAATGCCTGCGACCAGCTGCGATCTTGTAACATATTTTGTATCCCTCGATTAAAAAAGAAATGAGTAAATGAACCATTTGAAAGCTGGCGACCCGCTGCGTTGTTGTAAATGGCCATCCGACTACCTGCGTCCAACTGCGTTCTTGTAACACGTTTTTCTTGTTCTTATTTGATACGAAAAGAGCAAATGTAGCCTACAATCCGACCATATACAACAAACAGATGCGTTGTTGTGAATGTAAACAGGGCATTACAAAAGGCGCTAGACAATTCCAATTATCTCTGTACTCGAAAACAATCTTTAAATTGCTGCTAGACGGTTATTATCGACTAGGGTGAAATCACTGACCACTGCTGTTTGTTGGACACGATTCTGCGTAGGACTGTGGAACTGAATATACTTAAGTTGTATCTATAAGAATACGGTCGAAGAAATTATACGTCGCAACACAAATCACCATCCGTCAAAAGTACAAGAGCAAGTGGCTTCTTGGAAAAAAATGATGGTTGTCGGATTTGCAAATCCAAGCTGCCGGGGTTGTTGAGTTTGACTTTGAGGACACATGCAAGCAGAAAATTCGATCTGCTGGTCCGTTTTTTATTGTATTTTCGTTTGAGTTTGTGTATACATCTAATCGCAGCTTAAACCGTTGTTGTTGTTGTTTTTTTCTGCAAACATGAAAGAAGGGGGAAGAGAACGGAACTGAACGCAAGAGCGTCGCAATATGTAATCCATCACTACGCATATTAGTAACATTGCAAAAAAGGTCTTCAAATGATGGTTGCTCGGATACTGTTTTGTATTTTCTTCGAGTGTTCGTGAAAGAGAGCGCGGAGCATGAAATGCGCAAACGCAAGCCAGATCGCAACATTTCAACCGGCGCTACGCGTATTAAACCAGTAATTATTGTGAATAGGCCATAAAAACAAAGAGTATTATAGTAATCAGGGGCCATCAGTAAATATATACTCGGATTTAGAATACAACAGACGATTTCTCGGTGACATTACTTAATGTACTCAAGTCTGCTCGGACAGCCTGGCGCCATTCAACATACAATACCCTCCATACCTCTCAACCAACTACTCCGCCTTAACTCCTCCCTCTAGATAAACCCACCATACAAATCCCAGATTAATAGACACGATTATTGTTTTGTTACGTCTGGACATTAAATATATCAATAAGATTGACAAGTGGGGTTTAATGAGAGGCGTGGCTTACATCGAGACAAAGAATAGACTTACGAGTGTCTGGATGACCTAGACTACGTTGATTGACAGGAGATGGAAAGATATGGAGTATACTCTAATAAAACTGGGTTTTTAGATACAATAAAATATGTAGCCGACTAGAACATGACGTTGATGGTGGAATATGTTTGAAAATCGTCGGATTATTGTCTTGGAATATTCGTGGTCGATCTAATGGCGACTCAGCCCGGGTTTCTCTTCCTGCTTGGAACATGTTTAGCCGTCATTGAAGGTAAGGCTTGTGTTTATAATACGCCATCTCGACTCGCACCGGGATATCGTTTTGTATCATTACATTTCGTTTGTTTAGCACCGTGTTGAGAAGTCTATTACCGTTCTGCTAAATCATTTCTTTTCTTTTACAAGTTCATGTAACTTTTCTAAGTTGATATGCCAAACGATAGTTAAAGTACAGTCCCAACTTTTCAAGTAAATGGTAATTTAAAAAGCTATATAGCGATGTCGTGTGTGTGTATTTCATCCACCGCTACACGTCAACGGCGATATTGATTATATGAAATGTTTACTAAATGTTTTGGGATACAGACATGTGTTTTCATACCGATCGAACAAATTGAGATGAATTGTTTTTTTTTCTCTGGGATGGGGCTGGATGCTTACACTTACAGGCAACTTTCAGAAATTCTCTTCTCGACAGTGACAAATGCACAGTGGTAGAGATCATGCAATTTATTGCGTACTATTATTCCTGGATTTTATGAAATACAACGCTTATACAATTTACATTGTTATCATCTGTTAAAAAATATAGTACACTACTCTTGTATATTGTATACGACGTTTCAATAATGTACATAGCGATAACAAGTATATTTGGGGCGCTTCCCCGGAGTCTAAGGGGACCGGTACACAACGTTTCAGCAATTTAAATATCATCATCTGTTTATATGAAATACTAATCATGGGTTTTATTGAAAGCAACGTTTCAACAATTTACATTGTCATCATCAGTATCTACTGGATTTTCGTGTACACGACGTTTCAACGATTTACAAAGACATCAGTTGTTAAGAGAGAATGGGTCTGTCGCTTCCATATTCACCAAAAGCATCATTCCTGAGCGACATGTGTACCAAGCTAACATAAAAGAAAAAGCTAACAATAAGATTTATAGAGATGAAAATGATAATATTGATGTTGACAGCGTAAAACTCAAGCCTGTGATGACTATTGTGTTGTTCGTAGGCAGGCAGTGGACCGTCACCTTCCTTCAGTCACAAACCTTTAATTTTCAACCCTTTCAAAATTATGAACTTTGCCTCCAACATTTTTTATCATATCTTAATTCTATTGGTAGAAATCCTCAGTGTTGATGGTAAGAAAAGGTGCAATGTCATGGAAACACATCAAAGACTGCAGAAAATTATTGATTTTTTTTGTTTACTGTACGCAGATTTATTGCTTTATTTGTTAGTGGAATGCTTGATGATGGAGGGTGGGGGTCAGTTTTTAATAGTTCAATAGGCTACATGTTAGTCTAACAATAAATACGATTTATCCCGACCACAGGTCTTGATTTTGTAAATATTTTGTTCTTGTTTTAAGAGTTGACCCTTGTTTTTTTTCGAAGCAAATTGCGAAATCGTAATTTGAAAAAGGGATTCGTCGTAAAATTCAATTACCATTAGCCGAAAAGTAAAATGGCGTCTGGTTAAGTCAATAGTTTAAATAACATAATGTAATCGGTTGTAACTAAATCCATTTTTTACCTGTTGAAATATTTAGGAAACAAGTACACACACCTTTGACCTGCGAGGAGTCGGAGGAATGAGGCGAGTTGGGCTGTCGTCAAACAAATAATAATGACTGAACTAATTTGACGTCTGGTTGGCAAATAACGAGCTGGCACGACATTTCGCTTACATACATCAACATCATGTTGAATATGTTTGCTAATTTTTAGTGTAGGTCCCGAAATTTTCAAAGTCGACTTTTCGTTAAGTATTTCGAAATGTTTAAATATGTTCAGTTCCCCTTTTATTGGTGAAATGGTGAATGTTCGTATCTAGTTAAACTATTTTTCGTTTTCTGTGGCCTATAATGTCACAGCTTCGACGAGTCAGAACCATTGTCATCAAAGTGAGAAGAAGCTTATCTGTTGCTCTGTGACCTAGTTCAGTGCTTTTATTGAGAGTCAGCCTAGAGAGCTGGATTGTCGTCTTCTTGGCGATTATATGTGCCTAAAGGCAAGAAAAATTCCGATGCCCTAATACTTAATATGCTACCAATTTCAAGAATTGTGTAGGTATAAGTGACACCACATTATAAATCCCTCCCACGATTTGGAATAGTGAATCTATCACAGAAGACTTCTCTACCGGAATAGAGTTATTGTCACTTCACTGGAAGTTGTAAAAAATTTGAAAACTTCTAGAAGACCATTTTTTAAATTGGACTATTTGTGTTGCCCAATTCATAATATTGAAATGTCCTCCTAAAATCAGCGTGACGCCGTTTTAGGCAAAACTGTACTGTGAACAGGAAGTTCCTGTTTACTGTGTCAGAACCGACCAAGGTTTTGGATGCGCAATTTTTTGTTAGGCAAAGTATGATTTTTAAATTTGTCCATGAAATAAAGACTATGAATACAATAGTGTCTTGATAATCCCGGCGTATGTATCCATAACTAAAGAGAGTATTTAGTTGTGGAAACCCACTTCATTATGTTGTAATTCAAGAGGTAACCGTCATTATCTGTTTATTAACCGACTGAAGACTGGAAAGACAGGTTATTCAAGACTATTCAACCGGAAAGTGAGTCTATTATAGTCGAGATAATCAAGTCGCTGCAGGGCTCCTCGTTTTGAAGTAGGTTGACAGCAGGGCGCCTTTCTGATCGAGTGTCATTTTATGCTGAATGTTTTTACGGTATTTTCTTTACATGATTTGACTTGACGTCTAGTATTTTTTAGTCGGTTATGGTTGGGATGAATGTTATGGAGTTTTACGCCATTAATTTAGTAGACAAAAGTAATTTAGTAGAAAGGGGGGATGGGGGGGGGGGGGGGGGGGTTGGGGGGATACGCTCTTACAATCGGAACGAGATCTTTACTGTACTGTACTGATCAATAATTATACAACAAATTTTATCGCTTACATTTCACTCAAGAAAATCTTCAGAACCCGTTATTGACCAGAATTTTTTTGGCCATTGTTTATGGCTTGGGCTGGTTAATACACAAAAGATAATCGCAAGCAGTCCAGATTGTCAAAACCACCATAAACATTCTGAAAAATGCATCGACCGGTATTTGACTCAAGTTGAAGGCCATTGGGTCGATTGGTGTGTTATAACAGTCGTAAAGATTCTGATGGTTACAACCACAGCCATTAAGAACATTCTTTAAATTGGTCAGTGTTATTATCTATTTCAGATATATTAGATAATATTGACCTTTGCCCTCATTGACCCCAGGGTTCTTATTAACCTCCAGGTGGCATACATAGATAAGAATTGGGTAATTGTTTCAATCATACGAAATGGCATCTCAAAAAGAGCAGATCGATAATAGCGAGCCACCATTAATTCAAATTGTATACGTGTGTTTTTTGTGAATCGTATCAACAAGTCTTTTATGTCCATATTCTATGGTTGTCATGTATGACTGAAAATTGCATTAATTAATCTTGGATGTTTTGCAAGGTCCTGTTAAGTGTGCCTTTTCCAGTTAATCTTCTCGAGATGTTATGTGGACATGTCCCTTAAAGCTATCTACGCGCGCTAGCCCTATATGCTATGTTTACACGGGATGCTATGTTTCTTTATGTTATGTTGGTATCATTACTGAGTAGCTTTATGGAAACGTTTCCTTATGTTATGTTTACAAGAGAGGCTATGTGAGTATCTCTACATGAATTGCTACATGGTAACGTCTCTTTAAGTTATGTTTACACGGAGTACTGGGTATGTAAACATGATTAGTGTGTAATATCGGAGAACAGAAGAAAAGTTTAATCTCCGACTGCTATACGCCATCATGCTTAAAAGTTTGACGATCTGTATCAGATTTCTCTAAATATTGAAGTTTATCTTAATCCGGCTTAGCTTGTTCGTCACTCCTTTTACTATGTTTGGGGCAATGGGGGTCGAAACCGACACAATCGCTCAGTCATCAGAATTTGTCTGTCTTTGAAGAGGGTTTGATTTCAAACGACAATCCAACTGGATTCCGACTCAGGGTAATTGTTGGATTGATAGACGTGAACATCACAAAAGCGCTGGTCGTGTTATCCCAATTTGAGTTAGTTTTTGATCTACTCGAATCCACGACACTTCCTCGCTCAAGTAGTCAAAAGTCATTGTCGTTATGTCAGATTTTATTTCGTAATGGATGTTGTGAGGTTTAAGATAGGTGAGGTACCCTCAGAAAAACACGAAACGAAAACTATAGAGCTGTATTTTTTATCAGATTGTAACATTATATTATACCGATACAATATAATATCATTTTGTATATTAAACTATTTGACTGCGAGGCAAATCAATTAAATTATAATCGATGTCGAGGGTTTTAAACAGTCTCGATATAAAGATTACTCTGAATGCCCGGGGGTAAATAGAAATTTTACAGCTTTGGTTAAAACTAAATAGCAAATTCGATATTTATCTGATATAAACCGAAGTGGAGTAATATGTTAAATTTTCTATTTGTTATTAAGAGAAAAAAGAAACATTATGCAGTGTGCAATAATGGAAATTTAAACTTATGCAAAGCCAGTAGTGGTGCGAATTTCCATTTCCGATTTTTTGACAAATTGACATAAAGTTTCTACGTTAATGTACCTAGTCTGACATCATGCAATGAGGGAAATAACCCCATGTATTGTCTTCGTGGATTAAAACAACAAACTGAATCTTGTCGTTTCCACACGACAAAAACAAAATAGCATGACTATTTCTAAGTAAATTGCTCACGAGCTAACGTACATTCATATCAAATTTACAGCCATAAATAATTACTAGGTATTCTAGGCTATAGATAATAACTATCATAAATAACGTCATGTTATACGAGACTATAGACGGTGACAGCCCTGCCGAGTAGCGGGTAATAAAACTACTGTCTTTTGTCAAGTGCTCATTGTTCAAAGTGGCAGTGATGTATTTGTTACGACCACGGGATTTCGGAACGTGAACCCATATTTCGGCTAAAATTACTTATTTCTCTTTATGCAAATTCAGTCGGTCAGAACGAGTCGGATTGTTTTCAGCTTGTTTGTTGAAATTTGAACAGATAAAAAGAATTTTGGTTTCTTCATGATAAATCGGACTCTGGGATTCTTGGGACTTCAACACTTTATGGCATTAGCCTATGTGGGTGCCTAGAATTGTGACAAAATCCACTTCCGGTCGCGAGCATAACAGACGTCGGAGAATCAGAAAAAATGTTTTTCATAGCAGTCCCAATTTACTTGATTAATACAAAATATTTTAACTTCTTGACATTTTTTATTAGTTTTAATGGTATGTAAATCATGAGTAAAATGGGCGTTGTGGTAGACGTGATGTCTTGGCATGCGATATATGACGTCACCATGAAAACCAGACGTGGCGTCATAACCGGAAGTCGGGACTTCTAGGGCGAAAGTGTCACACGAACAAAAATGCCCCGTGGCAGAATGTAAACAATGCTCTTTAAATATGGCAATACCAGTATTGAAATTTGTATTTCCATTGCGTTAGCATGGCCCGTTTTTTGCCATTTATATGGCTAGGCCTACATGACACAGGCTACGCGGGCCCTGATGTACAGGAAAGGATTCTTTTTCGATTTCCACGAACTGATGAGAGATTGTTCACACTGTAGCATACGAGACATCGGTTTATTGTGTAGTTGCACACAAACCCAATACAATGCCACGTTAATGAAGGCTAATGAAGGTTTTCGGTTTGAAATAAGTGATCTGCACTCTACAATTTAAACGTTTATAAAGAATTTGAGAAAGTCGAAACATATGTAGGCTATTATCATTGCTCACATTTCGACGATTTTGTTACAAATGTATTGAAGAAAGTTTCTATTTTTGTGGCAGTCGACGGGAATTTATAGAGTGGAACACTTCACCTGAGTTCAGGAATATGACTCCTGTTTTACGTCCTATGCTTGCGCTACTGATTTTGATTTATGTTATCCAGCAAAGCTCAGTTTTCATTCAAGATGGTGACTCAAATTCAATTATCAGACAAACTCTGGCTTCTTAAATGAGATTATGTCGGGTTAAAAGTTTCCTTAATGAAAACCAATAATAATATGTCGTTTGGCTCCATTTCGCCATTTTTCCTGTTGATCTTCCGGTTTCGTCTGAGTATGATTCAATAAAACGAGTGGGGAAGTTGTAGTTGATGTAAAGTTTATAAGAGGAAACTAATTAAGATGTTTGAGGAAACAAGTGCGGACAACTTAAAATAGTTGATAAGATTTCACTTTCATTATGATTACATTTCAAGATTAGCATCTTACTAGAAACAAAATCATTTGCAAGGAGTTAGGCCCACATACTTAAAACTTTGAGCGCTAAGAAAATGTGATTATTTATGGTCTGGTATCTTATCATATGCTAACTTCCGGTGATTCGGAAGGATAATCATGACCCGCCTTCATGTTTCATATTTCAGACCCGTACTTGTTTTAATGCCGTAACTGCTTACTCTGTCGCATCTTGATTGTACAACAGTGTACGAGTCGAATAACGTCACCCGTGTGCCGTCATGACCATCTCGTATGTTTTGTCTAGGACCACACAAAATATACAAGTCGCAAGAGATCCGAGACGTATTTAAAATGAAACAAGGGAAGTTTAGCCTCTATTTCTAGTTTGATAGCTTACGTCGTTTGTATTATTGACTTTTGTTAGACAAACTGCAGTCTCTTCACTTTAAGGCCCTCTTACACTGTTGTTGGGCAGCTGGGTTTCTAGGTAAAGACTCAACAGTGAAGAACCGCACTTCAATGAAAACAGTCGTACTTGCTCTTGGCACAATCGACAATCTCGAGGACTATAATAATTGAATGATTGAGGTTCGGGATTCAAACTAATTGTGACCTTACTTAGGCAATTTGATCCCATGATTGCCTGTCAGACTACCTGACTACTATCACACTTGATATGAAGTTTGACTTGAAGATGTCACTCGAAAGCACTGGTCAAGGTTCAGAAATATATCACGGGATTCGAACCTGTGACAGCATACGAGTGGTCAGGGATGTCTTCGAGTTGGCCCTAGTTGCCTTTCGTCTTATTAACCCCCGATTTCCCTATATCACAGTGAAAGCGCCCTTACCAGTCAGTTAATATTTATTTAGTTAAGAGTTTAGTCAAGTAGCCTTCAGGTTTAAGGGTCGTCCATGGAGTTGATTGTCGCTAAGTGAGGTCTAATGATCATATAATGTAGAAAGTATACATAGTTTTAGATAAGAGAATCGTTTGCCCCGGCCATGTTGTATTGAGAGCCGGGCACGAGGTGCGTCATTGGGTATTGTGCGGTTTAGCAAATTTGATATGGCCCAGTTATATCAAGGGAGGATCCAAAATTTCTTCGAAAAATCACTTTGGCACTATCTTCTCTATTTTATTGGTCGAAGGCAAAATAATGGACTATTTAAAATTTAGCTTATTCTGATCGTCAATCTCAAAGGCTAGATTTCGATATCTTTCATTATAGAAGAAACTGCAGGGATTACCTCTTTAATCGTAACAGTGTTGATTTTAGTTTTTCAAAAAGCTATTTATCTGAGTTATTTATCTTTGCCTACCCAGCAACATAGGCTTCGACAATTTTTTTTCTTTTTCCTTATCTCAACTTAAATAACATTACCTTTTTTTTTGATAGTTTTGTTGTGTGGTTTAAATTTCAATTTTCATACAAACGTATCTAAAGGCCTACAGCGATCTAGTCGTCCAATTAGACTATAGAGCTCATCTCATGCTGCCGACACGCGTTACGGTTAAACTATCCTCAGAAGCACAGCTTTGTCGGAAATTGGGTTAACTTGCATGACCAAATTTCATCGTAAAACTCTTACGTAAGAGAACTCATGGAACTATAAGTTAAAAGATAAAATTTATATTCACGGGCAACTCTTTTGAGATTTAAAATTTGACGTCCGTTTCAAATGCAGAAGAGCAATTTGCGCAAATCTACTGACTATCAAAGAATTCAAACAAAAACAAAAGTCGCTTTAAGAGCATTCCTCACCGATTTCGATTGCCCAACCTTACTTAACTTTAAATACAGTAAAATATACTATAACTCATAATTATTTGATATGTATGTGTATCCTAATGTTATATTATTACTCCTAGCCCACTAGGTAAACAACAGAACAACGGAAAATCAACCTTTTATAACACTAAATATTGTTCATAAACCATTAGTCATATTAACATTATCATATACACTAGACTAAACAGTAGGACGTAAAACTCAATAATATACACTAGACTAAACATAGCAGTAGGATGTAAAACTCTATAATATACACTAGACTAAACATAGCAGTAGGACGTAAAACTCTATAATATACACTAGACTTTTCATAGCAGCCGGGTGTAACACTCCATAATATACACTAGAATAAACATAGCAGTAGGACGTAATACTTTATAATATACACTAGACTAAACAAAGCAGTAGGACGCAAAACTTTATGATATACACTAGACTAAACATAGCAGTAGGACGTAAAACTCTATAATATACACTAGACTAAATATAGCAGTAGGATGTAAAACTCCATAATATACACTAGAATAAACATAGCAGTAGGACGTAAAACTCTATAAGATACACTAGACTTAACATAGCAGTAGGACGTAAAACTCCATAATATACACTAGACTAAACAAAGCAGTAGGACGTAAAACTCTATAATATACACTAGAATAAACATAAAACATAGCAGTAGGACGTAAAACTCTATAATATATACTAGACTTAACATAGCAGTAGGACGTAAAACTTTATAATATACACTAGACTAAACATAGCAGTAGGACGTAAAACTCTATAATATACACTAGACTAAACATAGCAGTAGGATGTAAAACTCCATAATATACACTAGAATAAACATAGCAGTAGGACGTAAAACTCCAAAATATACACTAGACTAAACAAAGCAGTAGGACGTAAAACTCTATAATATACACTAGACTAAACAAAGCAGTAGGGCGTAAAACTCTATAATATACACTAGACTAAATATAGCAGTAGGATGTAAAACTCTATAATATACACTAGACTAAACAAAGCAGTAGGACGTTAAACTCTATAATATACACTAGAATAAACATAAAACATAGCAGTAGGACGTAAAACTCTATAATATATACTAGACTTAACATAGCAGTAGGGCGTAAACTCTATAATATACACTAGACTTTTCATAGCAGCCGGGTGTAATACTCCATAATATACACTAGGCTAAACATAGCAGAAAAGCAAGACTAGATAATTGACGAGATACGGCCCAGAACAGAATGGCACTTAACTCTATTTCATTTTATTAGCACAATAAGGTGCAGGGCAGTTTGGCGCAAAACTCAATTTCTTCTTTCAAAGAGGTTCATTGCATTTGAATAAATTTCAAAATTGATAAGATGTAAGTTCCTCCAGTTTTAGAATCACGTGATCTTTTTTTTTTAATGCCCCTGCGATTTTCTTAAAAGAAATTTTAATACACATAACCTGTCTTTCTATAAATAACCTGTGCCTATCAGCAAATATTATCATTATTGGAAACAAAGACAAGCTAGTCTAGATTGACGAGATAGATAAGAGAGTTGATAATCGCAGAATAACGCCATTCTGACTAGATGGCGCCGCGATAAAATAACTGACAAGCTTGAGCGGTCTGGATGTTTGGCGTTATGTTGAATTCTTCATTCCAGGAATTCCCGCCATTTAGCAAACCTTTGGCACCAAATAAAACCGGTGATTGCCAGATATGTAAATATATAAATAAAATTGACGGAGGTCTATTAACTTTAAAGCTACATTACCACGTATGAAAGAAAATAAACATCGGGTTAAAGGTGCAGTGCCACATACATGTATAGGTTTTGACAATCATGAATGTGCCATGAACATTTAAAAAAACATAGAACCATGAAAGTGAATTTGTTTAAAAGTAGTAAAATGCCATAAATGTGAAACAAACAAATGATAATACTTAGTAATAAAGTCCAGTGTGAGGCCTGAATGGTATGATATCATTTAAATAGATTAATTGTCCCATTGTAATAAATAGAACATCAGTAAATAAATGACACTGCTTCTTGAGAGAATGTGAAAATTCATAATTTGTAGCATGAAAGAGTCAAAGAGACGCCAAACATTTCTAATAACCATTATTTACAATATTAGTCCCCATTCTGGTTGTCGTAAATAAAACTTTTCGTTTCCGACATGACTTGCGACAATGGCTTCTGGTCACGCGATTTCTCGCCGACGTTGTCTCGTTAAGCGTGATTTACAATGTGATATGGAGGCTTGAACACGTTATTATTTTACCATGCTCTTGAACATCGAGACTATAAAATCATTCAATGGAGACAAGAAATAGTGACTGCATGATCGAGACAATCAAACAATTAGTTTAATTCGTCTGCAATAGACACGAGATTTGTGCGTCTACGTGCAATGATATTAATTCTGTTACGTTAACGTTTTGACGTGTAATTTACGGCTCCAAACATGCAAATACTATTCAATGCGTAACAAAGTCTTCTATACAATTATTTTTAATAATTCTTCTCCAACCTTCAGTAGAAACGCCCCTGGGTCACTAACCATCTATACAAGACCCCACGATCTGTGTGTCGTGAAAGAATGTTAAATAGATTTGTTCATCTTCATTGCAGACAATCCTGTTACCAAATTGGTCGTAAAACAAAGCCGGTATTCACAAAATATAAAAAAAAGAAAACGAAATAAATCATATACTTTGTATTTTGTAAATAAATGTATTATGACACGAATGATTTATCAGTTTAGTGTATCTAAACTTTTGTTTTTTTGTCTTAAAGTTGAACTCCTCCAATTTATGGAAGAAGAAAATTCCAAGATAAGATTTTTTTACTCTGTTTTAGAGCCTATAACAATGCCATGAAAGCTGAGGTCGTGGACCAATAATGTGTTCATTACAGCATCGATATGGATCTTATATAGATTCCGGCATTTCCGATTGAAATTATATTTACGTCACGGAAGTGCTATGAAAATCTCTAGTAACCTAGAAAGGGTCAATTCCAGTAAGAATAGATTGACGGTACAGACGGATCATGTGCACACGGTCACTTCCGATTTTGTAAACTTGACGTCACAGTTCTATGAATGTTTAAAATGCCTCATCTAGTGAAACTGAAAAACGGAACCCCTCTGCGACAAACTCATTCACTTTCACCTTTTCCAGTAAGGAAAATCCTATAGTTATAATAGTCTAAAAAGCCAAATCTGAAATACACTCAACTCAGTTTCTCGCATTCTAGACAATGCTGGATAAGACTCATATCTTTTAAATGTTAAATACCAAATTTTTTGCGAGGTAAAGATTACACGGGAAGATCTATTTACGATCAGATCTTAACTATCAGTTCAATTCTTAAAGTTCAAAGGTAAATAGGCACAGGAGCTGATGTAAGAAGGAAAGGGTTATTGGGCTATAGATTCCCCCCCCTTTTTTCACCCATTTAAACGCGATCTATATTCCCATAGTTTTTCAGTATAAAAAATCTAGATAGCTTTTAACATAATAGATATAGGTGGTACTTCACAGTTTCTATCAGGACGTAAAACTCCATTTTATTTTATGGTTTCTATCATGGTTGAATGACCCCTCCACCAACTTACACCCGTCGCACGCTCATCATTTACGAATACAATGATCTCTAAGCTATCTTAGCTATCGTCATTTATCCTCAAAGTAAGAAAAAGCAGGCGCACAAGTGTCGTGGGTTCGAATCTCAGTCTTACACATTCACGGTCAGTGCTTTCGGGGCCTAGGTCAATGCCTACTCACTAACTACAAGTTTCTAACATTTTAATTACTGTAACCAGACCTACGTGTAATATTACGACATTTATAACCCAGACTTATTTGCGATAATACAGACTCATTTACGATAAAGCTGTCATCTTTCATAACCTATTAAGTAAGATTTGGCTAACATGAAACATGCCTGTTTTAAAATATACCAAGGAGCCAAGGGGGAATTTCATGTTGTAAAATATCACCACCCATCAAGATATGGGGATAATAGGATGAGTAAGCTTTTAACATGAACAACGTCGACGCCATTTTGTATTTCAGATACCATTTTTTTTATTCTTTTCATAACTGGTATAATTAAGATATAAGGAAAGAAAATTGCGCAAGTAATAGATATAATAGATATATTATAATATTTAAAAAGAGTATCCATCCGGTTTCTTTTGCTTGGTGACCATATTGTTTTGTTGGGTGCCATTTTGTTTTGTGTAACTGCACTTGAGTTTCTACTTATGCCCGTTTTGAAACGTATATATTTTACATTGAGTCATCTTGTTTAATTAGGCAGCATTGATATGCAGCTATTTTTATATGTTTGGCAGTCATGTTTATGTCTGGCAGCCATTTTGAAATTGACCTTATTATCTCCCTTTGTCTACTTTCAGGTGAAATACGCTGTTATTGTAATGAGTCAGGGTGTATCAATACAGGCTATATGTGTAAATCAAACATTGGGCAGTGTTACACAGCAGTCAGATTTGACGGGGAAAGGACTCGATCCACTCATGGATGTGCGGACACCTTGTCCAATAACCTTGACCTTTGTACCAAAGGTCAGAAACTGGTGAAATCAACAGACGAATCTCAGGTGCCGTTTTTAATGTGTTGCCATGACGACATGTGTAATTATATAGACAATATAGATATTAATATTATTCTAAATACCAACTCGAACGACAGTGCCCAAAAAGGTAGGTTCAGTGAAATCATTTCGTCTTCTCACACCCGAAACCCGAATAAATGAATCTCTCAAGGGATATCGTCTATGAAACCGAAATTGAACAAGTAAAGCAAATATTTAGACGAACTTATCCTTTTAATATTCAAAAATTGGCTTTTTAAGCCTTACCTTTTTAAAGTCAAGATATTCTTCAGAGCCCAAACAAAAATAATATTTTGAATATCTTGGAGCATATATCCGGGACTAGAATCAAGTGACTTAGATTGGGTTTCACAAAATGTTTGCTACTTTTAATTTCCATTCCAATCTTACTGAAAAATTCTCATTTCAACCTATTTCTCAGTGAGATAAGCCACACGAGATTCAAATCGGAAGAAATCTCTCCATATCTCGGTTATGCTTCCAGACTGACTGTCCCTACGATAATGGAAAATTCTGAAACGTTAGACATGAGTTATCCCACCCTTATTGAATCTTCAAAGACGGAGATAATTAAATTACAAAACATTAAGAGAAAAGCGCCGTCTGTAATATACGCGATTATCAAGTATACCTCTTAATAAATATAAAACATATAAAATGTCTTGATAATCAAGATAATTGAATTAGGAGATTCGGTGCAGCGCCTTTAGTAGTCTAGATTATTAAGTATATCTGTTTCTATTTCTGGTTAATTTGACGCGTCTGGTTGTTCGCGATGATATCAGTTTCTATTTTCTCAATATGATACAAGACCCACACTTAATTTATATCGTCGCCAGATATAAATGAATGTTCTAATCGCCCGTAGCCGCTTACCGTTTTATTCCGAAGAAAATATTTGGTTCTGGCGGGAAACCACCCTGGTTTTAGGCGGCAGACGATATCCTATCGTCTAATCACCTTTCTAGCCTCAAAACACGGGAGAGTTGGCTTGTTTATAAAATTTGTTAAGTGGAACTGTGAAGAATTCGGTGTCTAGTCCGAAACTCTTACCAGATGAAATTAGCCTTAGAAATAGAGATTTGCGTCCGATTGTAATGACTGGGGCTCACAGCGTGCTACGATCGCATGTTCAAGAGAACTCGCCGAACAGGTGGAACACGAGCTATAGAATGTCGTAATCGATGTCACAAGGTTGCCTGGTTGCAAATGTGGCAGAGAGAAACTGCAACAGAAAAGAGCCCGGATATCTGTCCTGAAGGTCAAACGAGTTCATGTTATCAGGGCAATCGAAACGTTTGGCACCTCTATTGAATCTATTATCTCTAAGAAGGAGATGAAATCTTAGAGGAATTATTAAGAATGACACTGGTTTGATAATCCAGTTGATAGCATCTCGTATCAGATTGGATGGTTATTTATGTCAACCAATCAGAACATACCAAATAAAATGTTTCGGAAAGCGGTTAGATTAGGATTAAACTCCATTCTTAATCGGGATTTCGATATCTCGTCTTCAATTGGTTATCTAATGTTATCAACCAATCAAAAACTTGTTTTCCGAATTCCAGAATGAGAGTAAACAATAGAGATTAGTTTACAAGTTTGAGGACGTAACAAAAGGTCTGAGAGATGAGGGATAGATAATGGACGCCAAGTTTTAGAGAGAGATAGCATCTTTTGGGTTCGAGTTACCCTCTTAGATTGAAATCTACTGTATAAAAGAATGAGCCAGGATTCACATGGACTCGCCAAAAGTATAAGAAAAACCTTTTTACATGTCCGCGTTGACATCTCATGTATCTCACACAATGTCTTATGTGAAGTCATTCAATTTCCTTAGTTTCGGTTCAACTCCCAGGGAATTTCAGTTCATTCATAAATTTCAAGTAACTTTTTTTCTCGTCGAATTAAAGAGAATGATTCGTTTTTTTCGGGGTTGATTTGGAATAGTAGTCTTTAGAAATACAAGGATTGCACTTTCACTAAAACATCACTATCGCAAAGTTCCTTACATATCAATTGCAGCTTTTAATTTTAGTAAAATTTTAGTGCAAATTGTTAATATCAGTATGTCCGATACACATTTCAGCTAAAATCAAGTCACAAATCAGCAGTTATAATAATATAAGGTTTTTAGATGTTTGAAAAATTGAATCCATTTGAATTTTGACTTAGTGAGTGAGATGTCGATCTTAAGTATATCGGTATAAAATTTATTGCTCTATCGAAAATATATTATATAGAGAAGTAGGCCTTGGCTTAGCTCCCCTTGTCATAAATCCCCGAACATAATCCCCTAAAATAAACTCCATTACAATTTTAAAAATAAAGTCAACAGTACACTGAATAAGGATTAAGTATATTTAAACAATATTTATAGACGCAAAAATTTCCTTTCTTATCTCAAGCTGCGAACCACTTGTTTCTTGACGTCTTTAGAACAATTTTCGCCATAATGAATTTGTCTTGCCTTTGAACAAGATTATAAGAAAATTCCTTATTGGAATTGATGATTTGTAACAATTTCTGCCATTTTGAATTTTTCATCCAGAATTTTACTTGTTTTAAAGCACATTTATATCAGAGGCATCAGAGAACTGATCTTTGCATAACACTTAGCCTTATAGTTAATGTTATTTGTTTTAAGTACATTTAGACATACATGTGTGCTACACATATCATGGCGTCGAGCAGCATCAGAGATCAGTTCTTTGCGTCTAGTCTATAGCCTTTTAATCAAAATGTAAATTCGTGTTCAAGTGGCCGATCTGAACCACTTACAGTCCGCCTCGCAATTCTGCGGCTTGAATCTTATCCATTTCATCTCAAGTCCCACAAACTAAACAGTTTTAGCCAAATAAATTTGTCTAAACGTTTTGAGACGTTTTCAAATGGATTTGAAGTAGGCCTGGGTTACATTAGTCTTTTTCTAGTGTTTGGTTAGTTGGAAAGTGTAGGATTTGTTAATACTTCGAGCAGGGCGAGTTCTAAAGGACTGAATGCATAGAGAGACATACAAGTTAAACGTAAAGGTATGCATTCGTCAAAATATTTATTTTACTAGCTGATAGAGTCAAATTTAAAGCCTTGTTCGTCTACAAACAAGAAAGACGTACCTGCGTAAATAAAACCTGATTTTTCAAGGTGTTGCTAATGTTAATAAGGATTGTCGTCATTTCCGCTGGTACGATTTATCTTATTGTTGACAAATTGAAGTAGAATTTACATTCTGAAAAGACAATAATGTTGTTTGGATTGAGGGTTTCGTTTTGCGGTTCGTTAGTACTTGGTTTATTTATGTGAATACTTAATTAGCTGAATATTGTGCTCTAGCAGATTGTTACGCAAATATTCGATCACTCTGAAATACGCTGGAGAAAAAGGCGGTAATACTTCGTTATGAAAAAACAAACTCGCAATACCTGATACATCATTGATTAGAAAATACATACAAGTCTGAGAGATAAAGAAAGGGTGAAATATTGGTGAAAATGTTGGTGCCAGTTAATAACAGTTGTATACTCTCATAAATCTATTGTTATATTTCTTGTATCAGACATTCGGTATGTTTCGTTGGGTTTCGTCTCGGCACACTATAGACTCATATTGTTAAGCCTGCCACAGACGAGAGGAACTAGCTGAGCTGCATGCCCTCATTACTTTTTTCACCGAAGACGAGAGCTATTGTCTCACTTCGACCAATTCCGTACATCAACGAAAACAACTGGAGAACGTTCAGAAAAGACCCGTGTCACGTTAGTGATCAAAATGGCCCCATTTCCCTGTTTTGCAAATTCGCAGAATAAACAGCCTATAGACACAGATAGTCTTGCCATGTTTAGCAAGTTAAAATTCAGTGTTACCATAATGGTACCACGTGATCCGTCAACGAGTTTCTTTTTAGGTTTTATTCTGTTGAGTAGAAAAGGAAGGTTGACGGCTACTATAGAGAAAACTACAGTTTTGATTTTGTTGTGATTTTGTCAGACAAATCTATTGTAAAGAAGGTTCACAAGACAATAAATGACTGACCTATTGTCGGATTTGTCAAAATTATTGATGTAGGCCTTTGTATGATTTCATGGTACCTAGTAGACTCCAAAGACCCTCAGCTACCCCCTCCATAACTTCGACTCATTGTATGATGATTATCTAATAAGAGGACAGTCCTTGCTGATTTTTTATCATTTCGATTTCATTTCGCAAGCCCCTTTATGTTTAGAAAAATAGAACATAAACTTTTATTGCACTTCTCATACAGCGTAGAACACAATACTCCATTTAACCAGTGTAATAGTTAATGGGAAGTAGTATGTATAACTTTCATGTATACTTATAGGAATCTTCCCCAACCTGGGCGGAAATGACCTCATTGTGCCTAATGTAGATAGAAGAATTGATGCCCTGTACCGACTCTATGCAATACAATATCAAGTTTCCTCTTATCGTGTTCCTTTATCATTTTCTACACTGATATATCTAGTGCAGTCTGCTCATAACTCAAAGCCAACATTGGATATGGTTTATCTGATTTACCGGATCTCCACAGCTCAACCATCGCTCTCCGGGTCCGATATCTCATCAAAAAACTCATAGCCAACATTGTATATGGTGTATCCGATTCAATTTTCCAACAACTCTGGATAAGTTACCTTATAAAAAACTCTAGTATTGTATATGGTGTATGATCGAAAATAATTACTCATTGGACTCAATTTGCATACGGAACACTATAGCTCATGATTCATAGAGAGCCTGGTTGAAAACCCAAGTCAAAGCGGTCTGAAAACGGCAGTTCTCAACCGCCGTATAGTAAGAAAAATATCTTTACATAAAATGGGCGATGCGGTACATGGCAGTTCACAGACACCGTATTATGCAATAAGAAAAAATGCTGTTGTAAAGAATGACATAATGAATGATGGTAACTCAAGTTTTGGCCATGATTTATTTTCCCTGTTATTTTGTCTCCCACTGTTCGCATAGAAATTTAATAAACCAAACGCATTTTACAAGTGTATACTATTATTCCCCTCTGTCAAAACTTAAAAATTATTGCATTTTACGCCTTTTTAGTGGTAAATTTAAAGAAATTTCAAATTATAAAGATAGCTTTTAAAACTATGAACTGAAAAAGGGGCTTTGTACATGTTGTGAAAGTTGGGAATTTTACGTATTGTTCATGGTTGTGTCATGAAGACAGACAACGGCACAGTATGCAATGAGGGTTTATTTGGCAATTCAGTGGCGTTGGCGTAATTTATTAAAATTTTAATGTTAGCAGCTTGTAACACAAGGGCCTCGGTTAATGTAGAGTACACCTCAGTTACCTGAATAACTTTAAGTATAAAATTAAGTCTGGTATAATAACAATAAGGAAGGAATTGTCGAAAATGGAGCTATAAAATGATTAGATGTTCAATAAAAACAACGAACAAGACATTTCGTAAACGAAGGGATCAATCATTTCTAATCATTAGTTTGAATATCTGGAAAACTGAACTGAAAATTCAGCCATCATCTTTTGTTGTCCTTAAGTCTATAACTATTTAAAACAAAACCGAGCCAAGACAATGAGATGTGTGTTTGGGGACAAATTCACTTCAAGCTATTGACCCAAACAGCCAAACGACTTGGATAATTATTTACTTTAAAATCCCTCGGCTGAGAAACACAAATAACAACGACATCGATTTTCAAAATGGCGGATCCTGAATTCCAATATGGCGTCCAAGTCTGCAGAAAAAGGAGACACACTGGCGCCATTTTGTTCGAATTGTTCAAAGAAAATCGATTCACTGACAATGTTTTCTCATTTATGTTTGTTAAATATTTGATTGCTTTCAAACTTTATGATCCGTCTCTGATTGAAACTAAAATGTTGCTAGAACCACAGTGGCTAAGTTAACTGGATGCTTGTTGCTTGACTTTGGGTTTTAAGACCTGGAGGTCGGAGATAATATGGGAATAGCCTCATGTGCAACAGGCTTTACATGAAAATCCACAGAAGTTAATTCGAATAATTAGGCCTACCGTGAAAGTTCTGCGATCACCCTGCAAAATAACACGGTAATGAATGACAGACACCATTTACAGGAACTATGTCTAAATGTCAAGTTATTCTGGTAGTTTAATTATCAGAGACTTGTCGTTCAGGACTACGACTGTTTGTAAACAAAAAAAACATGAAAACAAAAACTACGTACGATATGGATACAAAATGATTATAATTGGTAATAAAAATCTGTAAGCCTAGAAGCAAGACAATTCCATTCATCAAAATCTCGTCCAAAGTATGACAATCGAAAGTTGTAAAAGTTATATAGTTGTAACAGTAAAATATTCAATGCATAATTTTGTGCTAGAATTATCCGCGAAGACTTTAAATTTCTGGCCTATATTTAGGTCGCAATATTTCTATCTCTTGACAATTAAATGTGAAATGCCGGAAGTACCAAGTCTCGCCCATTAAGACACAACGAAATTCACCTTTCATATTACCGAGACAGGTTCAGCTTTACGGAAACCTTGTAAAAGTAACGTCAATTGAATTTGAAAAACTATTTTAATTATTCTTTTTTGAACACAAGTGTTGAATTTCTGATAATCATTTCGTTCCCCAGTCGGAAACTGAAGGGATATTTTTGCTACAACTACAAATCTCCATAACCATGACAACAAGCAGAAATAAAAGAGAAAAATATTCAAGGGGGGGTAACCGAGATAGTTTTGAATGTTGGTGTCTACGGCTAAAATATTTATATCTGTAACGAGATCTCCCGCCATGTTACATTATCACCAAACTTAATTTATGGCGAAGTCTGGCTCATAAAAACCTCGGGTGAAACCTTACTTAAATGATAGACCCCTTTTCAAACCTACGTCAAGAAATCAAGATGAATTACGTCCCCTGCTGTTTAACGAGGGGAACGCCAATCACGATTGACCAGACGTAATGATTACGTGATGATTTCGTCACTGGAAAACTATGTCTAAAGCAGTGGGGGACACACTGTATGATCACCGACAAAAGCATATCAAAAGACCATACAATATAATGATGAGAAACTACTTGGGAAATTTTGATGCAACTTTTCACGTAACATAATTGAAAAAGAAACTGATTTTATCTCGAAAATAATTATATTAAATTTTCGTTTCTCTTTTCAGGTGAAACTCAAATTAACGACAGACCACTTAAACATGATGTCTTCTACGCAAGAAATGAGGACGCCAAAGAACCAGAACGCGATTTGTGGTTTAAAGCAGCCGTCATCGCCGTTCCAATCGCTGGTGGATTCATCCTCGTCTTATTAGTGCTTTTAGCTGTGCGCATGCTCAGAACAGACACCAGACGACATAGTCGTTTGATTCAAATCAGACGCGAACACAGTCTGAAAAAAGCTCAACTTTACGTCACCGATCATTTTAGTGACAAAGCCGGAAAACATTGCTCATTATTTTCAGATCGGCATAAGACAAAAACTGATTCGCATGGCCGAATTTACAAACCTATACCCGAAACCAAAAATATAGTGACTCCTAGTACACAGATAGTGACTCCTCAATCAACGGTAGTGACTCAAAACCCCTCCATAGTGACACTGACTGGAATACCCCCTAAACACGATCTTGCTACTGTTGTTTGAGTTTTACATCATCAATATATGTGTAAGTGATGTATTTGATATTTGTTCGAAGATTTCGTTTTGTGAGTGTGATGTAACCCGTGTGACGGTTATGATTTACGCGATGAAAAATGTGATACTTAAAAGACGCGTCTTAATGTGTTGAACTTTTTATTTTGAATGATTGCGTGAGCCTTATGTAAATACACCGAGTGCGCATGCTTGCCGGAAGACAAATGTTATTTTTCGGTGACAAGTTAAATATCACTCAGAAAAAAAACAACAAAAAAACACACAATCTATTTTATAAAACTTCGTGAAATATTTTATTATGCTTTAGCAAACATTGTGTTCACGTCACCAATTTATGTGCTCATTTATGTTAATCAGTGTGATAAACGTCATTGAAAGTTGTGTATCCAACCACGTGATGTTATGAATATAAGGGACTTTCGACACATTTTTTGTCAAGAATCCGAAAGGGTATATATTTCTATGAAAAGCATACCTATCTATTCATGGTTGGCCGGGTAAAAGAACAGATACCACCAACATGCTATATGAAATGAAGGGGAGATTTACGTCATTTCTTTTCCTAAGTGGTGATAAAGCTAAATGAATATTGTGCCGAAAGTCTCTGTTATATCTAAAAGTTGCTTTATTTATTATTGTCCAAAAATTTAAATCTCAAAGATTAAAAATTTATTATTTTCAACTTTTGTTTTTCTTGGAATCTCGAGATTTGACCATTTTCAGGGCCGTATTCTGTGTATTCTTTAAATTTGCAGAAATGAAATTAATTAAATGGAGTTTTATTTCTTGTTTTGTACCTAATTGGCTAATAAAAGCGGTCAGCACCATGCAGTGTGCAAATCTTGCCAGGACAGTTACATTAGTCTACTCTTTCGATTTCCAATTGTCTTAAAGTGATCTGTAAGAAGAGCAACTTGTAGCACTTAAGGACTATCCGAACTAAAGAGCTTTTTCCATCACAGCTCCTTGTGAAATAAGAAAGTTCGGAAACGACTAGCCAATTTTTGAATTACATGTACTTCTTATTCGAATTTAATCGAAATCGAGACATAGAGTGAAGGAAACAACAAATACAAGTCGCAGCACCAGTGGGGATACAGGAGGCATTGGTCCCCCTCGAAATAAAAAAAATATATATTTTTTGCGCCTAAATGTGTGTCTCAATGCACCAAGTCAATACAATTTTTCGACAATTTTCTTTTGGGAGAAAGCACTTTTTTAATTCAGCCTCGACAGTTTCCCTCTCATTGAGTCAGTTTGTCCCCTATAATGCGTACCCCCAGACTCGGTAGACTGGCATGTTCTTCAGCCGATAGAAAAAAAGGACTAAATTCTTTTTAACTACTGTTGAGATGGGGAGAAAATACCCTTATAAACCATAAAAATATCGTAAGCGAAAACGAAGCTAATGTTTAATAGAAAACGACAAAATGGCGGAACATTAATTTTGGAAAGTTGTCAGTTTGGCGGGAACGTGGCAGGTCCTGAAGGAATACACAAATCATTTTGACAGTAAATTCTTGTTATCACGTTTCTATGGCAATATACCATAAATCATGGCAATAGCTTATATACACTATATCGGTTTTGGGGGATATCGAAAAGGAAAGTGTGTGTGTGTGGAGGGGTGACAAAATCTTCGTTTTTTTCTGGTATTTATTCCATATTAAACACATAGCCTATTGCAATTTATAGTGCGTAAAGTGTCTTCTGTCGTGATTATATAGCTGATCCCTCATCCCACAAATACTGTCACCTCTGATACTGAGTAATAGTCTATTCTAGACCTCACTTCTTAAAATAGCCTTTGGATCTTCATATAGGCTATTGAATAGGCCTATAATCAAATTCCTGAAAATAAACAAGATATAAATCTTACAATAGGCTACTACATTCAATATGCCTATTCAATGCGCATTGGATGAAATAGATAAAGTTCTATTAAGCCCGATATTTGCCTTAGGCTACTAGGGCTAATAAAGATCTAGGCTATGACACACGGTTATCAACTAGAACACTGTAGGCTACGAGCCATCAGCTCAGGCTTAATTCATTCGTACACTTCTCCTTAACGAAAGCTTCCGTGTGCGGGTAAATTTATATAAGATTTTGGTCATTAGTGGCGAAAAGTTGAAAATTAAAGTAACGCGTTTGATAATTTTTCCACGAATGAACAAAATTAATGCTTGTGTGTGCGCGTAACTAAAGCTCATTGTCGAGTTCAACTGTCGAGGTACTGATAAAGGGTCCCAGTCCCGACAGAATAACCACTCTGCATCGATAATAAGGTTTAATCTAGGCCTATATGCTTGTGCTGAATACTGGACCTTAGCTGGCAAGCACGAGCCTAACCCACTAAAGCACAGTCCTCCCCGAGAGTCCTTTAAAACATATTCTATAACTCGTATAGCGTTTTTCCAACCACTGCTGTATTACCAATTACCAAAATACTTACAATAGCAAAAGGTTAATAAGCAAAGTAAGCAAACCTGATTCGAAAAGGATTCCGTCCATCTTTTACATTGTCAAACAGAAACACGATGCTTGATAATGATTAATATATACGTGAGACTGGGGTCATCGAGTCTAGACCGTAGATTAACCAGTCTTTTGTACAGTGGTAAAACGAAACTTCCCGAAATAACGCTAATGGTTTCGAATTCTCGGTGAAAATTTTGTTATATTGGAAGCAAGGCGTCTCAACTTTCGTTCTGTTAATTATGGCGTCGCTGCTAAATGGACTATTGTCACGCGCCACACGTTTTTTGCAGATGGCTCGTGCGAGAAATTTGAGAATGATCCTCATCAGGCACGTACAGATAGCTTGATACGATGAGACAAACGTTGGAACAAAATCAAAATTTACAGGCAATGATTTGGATAAAAAAAACATACACCCCATCAACAGTGGAATAAAAGAAACAAAACAAGTGTTCATAAAAATATGCGATGTAAACTCCATTCATAGTTCATATTCATCATAAAAACTTTTAGGAGGATAAACTATTTAATATTCCTAATCAATCAGCCGTATTACTTTTTAGAAAGACATTCTGTTGTTGGTTCGTGTGCAGCTTAAAGTGATACTACGTCTTAGAATACACTCGTCCTTTTGCTAATATTTGTGTTTAATAGTGACCATTGGTTAAATAAGTATGCATCCCACACTTTATCAAGTTTGAAAAATCGACAATACAACTATAATCATAATTGAGCAAGCTACAAGTCCGTTCAGTTTGAGAAAAAAGAGTCTAGGTAATCAACGCTAAAACGGGAAACAATCATCTTCCGGTGTATACACCAAAGTTTGCCAATGATTAATATTCGTTGAAAATTGTGTCAGTGGTGGAGTATTCATTCTAAATTATATGAATTGCATTTTTGGGGATTCGCTTAATCTTTTACGAGGCATCATTATTCCGTCTCCAAAATATGACAATGTCGAAGTCAATTCAAGAGTAGAGGTCAAGGACGCGGGAAACCCCACTTGAGAGTTACTTCCCCTTGAAAATTACACCGGATTTCCCAGACTCACGATTTGAAAATCGCTTAATGGATGTATTAAGCGTTTTATAATTAATTACTTGATTTTGTGGATATATCGGATTATAGAGGGATTTTGATGTATAGTTAGGACACCAGGTAAGTCCACTGATGGATATATACTGTTATTGGCCAAATTTGAGCAAAATTAAAACTTAGAAACTAAAAAATAAGAAATATCGTACGAGTGAAAGTTACAAAGGTGTAAATCGGAGTCACAGTTTTTATAATAAGTTGCATATTCTTTCCATCGACTATTTTAGTAAAACAAATGGACTATGATAGAGACAATAACCGTCATGCTGTGTGCAATGAGGGATATTTTGCAAGGACAGTAACACTTGATAACATTTCTTCGATATCAAATGTCGAGAAAAGAAGTCAATGATTAGTGAGAGTTGGCGCCTTCAACCAAATCAACCACGTGTCAAATAATATCGATATCATCACTTCCCTATCTCGTATTTCCACGTTTGTTCTCGTGTCGTCTGCCAGTCTCGGCGCCATTGTTGTTGTTATTAAATTTTGCCTTCTGTTTCCTTTGATCTCGAGGTATAATGACTTGTAATTAATATTTGATGGCACAAAACTTCGTTTGAAGACAAAGGGAGCTAATGAGACGTCCATTAGCTCGATTCGATCATATCATTGTAACCGTATATAGTCCCAATCATGAAGACGTGGCATTTCATTGGCTAGAAGAATGGTGCGACGCTCACAAAAAAACCCTGAGATAAGGCGTGATTAATGGCAGGGGTGATGGGTCAGGCCCAACTTAAAAATAAGTAAGTCCACCCCGAAATAAGCCACTGTTTCTGCGTGCTCTGTATTATATAATGCAGTTAAACTAATGCAAGTTTAAATTGCTTAAAACCAGATGTCAAATTCCAAAATTAAAGTTTTCTACATTACATGTAAATATCATAAACTTGCATCAAATTAATGTTTTTCTCTTCTTTTTAGGCGCCATTTTGATTCGCCGGCGACATCTTGAATTCCTAACTCTTGTTTTTTCCCATATCACTCGACATTGTTCGTCCGCCTGACGCCATCTTGTACATTTTGAATCAAGAAACACAATAAATTATTGGCTTACATTAGAAATTTGTTGAAAATAGTTGGTATTTATTACATTTATCTCTAATTTTAATAGCATTTAGAAATAAAATGAATTATGAAGTTTTACACCCTACTGCGATTTATCATCAAGCCTTAGGCCTACTGGGATAATGTAATGAGATGCTGCTTTCTGTTCTGCAGAATGACATGATGCGAAAAATCCTATTTTGGGGGATAAACTTAATACGATGGAGTTTAACATACTACTATGTCATTGAAATAAAATAGAGTTTTACACTCTCCTGTATACAAAGTACCATATTATCAAAGGATTTTGGGTTTTGTGTGACGAGAATATCAATTAATATGCTTATAGGGATTGCAAAGTGATTTTCTTAACTTTTTGTGTATGGGGGACACTGATAGCATCGATTTTCACCATTCGAATTTTCGAATAAGGAATACCTACACTGCCAATACTTTCGACATCCGTATAGTCAGACTGTAATTTTAAACCTGCACTGTTAGATAGAATAAAATGTAAGCCGTTAAACCAGTTTGTTCCCATCCTTCAAAAAGAACATTATTAATATATGATATTACAGACGCCATTTTATTCCCATCATCCATCATAATGTAGCCGCGGGCTTAATTCGCAGACGATATCCGCTAAATTTGTTACATTTGAACAGAAAATGAGTGTTTTTTCGGTCAGTTCGGCTACAACAAGGATATTAACTGTCACTGGATCGATTTAAAATATAATTTAAAGTCTGTAGTTTACCCTGTTAAAGTGGGGGTAGACTTGTTTACGTTATTTTTTTTTAATCTTAATATTAAGAGAATGTTTTTTTACGACTATATTTAAAATTTAGAATGAATCATATTCTAACATTAAGTTTTGCCCTTTGTTTTAGTCAAATTTGACGAGTCTTCTTTTTAAGTTGTGAACTCTATAAAAGGGATGACGAATTGACAAATTTCAATCTATGGGCGTCGACGGACGAATTCCAACACTGGCTCAATGATTCAAAAAAGAGTTTATCGAGCCGTTTTATCTATCATGATCACATACATAGGCTTGACAACCATTTTTCGATGGCGTAGACTGAATGTTTTTTGAAAAAAAAAATTATTCAATGTATCAGATAAGTGTCTAAATGGTGAATTTGAACGATATTATTAGAGATAAGCTGAGAGGGTACGGACCCGACAGGACTGATCACATCTCAGCATTACATAAAGCCTGGGCCTATTATTTGTGGTCATGTGATACATATAATTATATTCTTTGCGCCTGAAAGCGTATAATTAAAAGACGTATTGAAATCAAAGGGGGATTACTGTCAACGTCTGTTGGATTTTTGGTGTTTTGGGCCATCCGATTCAATGAGCGCCCTTGCCTCAAACTCTCATATTCCACCTCAGTGGTATTTGAAAAATTTGGGCAAGTCAATTATCATTTACGGAACTCCCATTCCCGATAAAAATTTCACGATCAAACTCTATACAAATGGTGCTTTAACTTAAAAATTTGAACCTACGTGCCAATTAAGAAATAACCACCCTCCCCTATCAAATAGTACTTTATAAAAAGGGACAAGGCCAGGTATTTTCCGTGTACGCCTGTGTAATTCTACACCTCAAATCACTTAGGTTGACCAGGTAAATCGTCGACATGTGACAAACCTATATTTATTCAAATATTTAAAGTAGAATTTGATACACCAGCGTAATCATGATACTAATGCAGCTTAAAAGGGATATAGTTGTCTAATATTCGATTTAACAGAACTTAGTCATATAATCACCTGTACCACTTTCCAGAATACTATCCGAAATGCGGCAAGACTACAATTACATAATAATTAACAGTTTTAATCGATGGTGGCAACAACCAAAAATGACATGTATTTCTATGTTTTATGCATTTTGTTTCTGATTGAGTTTACTACGACGAGCAATACCTGGAAGTGTGCAAAGAATAGAATTTTCCAGGATAGTAGCATTATCCCATTCATTTTTAATGTCGATGATTTGTTTAGGTCGATAACATGCAGCGCACTGGGCCTTGGTTTATCGCCACAGAATCGTACCCAAACATCCAGGGTAGAAAGCAAGTGATGGTTTGTTAAGTTTAAAGGGACAGTATACAAAATTTTTAATATAAAAAATATTGTAAATTATACATAAAATAATTCCTTATATTATATGCTCTTCCTTCAAATTATACATTTCAAATTGTTTTTAAAGGGGTAAATTAACACGGAGAGTACTAATTGTTCTTTAAAAAATCTGACTGCCCCTTTATAGAAGATATTCAACATCATGTTTGAATTTGGTCATATACCTGTCTTATCGTGAATAGAACAGTGTATCTTGGTTCAGTTATGATTATGTCTCTACTATAACTCACGAACTTTTTTGTTTAATAATTTATTTACATTATAAATGAAAAGAAACTTTTCTGCACCTATTTGGGCTAATGGAGACGGTTAATGTCATGCAGTATGCAATGAGAGAAATTTTGTCGAGGGATCTTTTACGTGCAGGGGTCTCAGTTTATTGTTATGTGAACGATTAAACACTTTTTACCTGACATTTTTTTGACATTAAAGTCGAGTCAATAAGTTAATGTCTTAAAAACTGATAAAAATTATCCCTAACACAAAATATAATTCACACCAGTAGCGTATAGGTGCGAATAAGAATATCGGTCAAAATTTTCCAACTGAGCTGTAGGGTGCGTTTGGAACTCATTGCCAGTTTCATTATTCATGTAATGGCCATGGTTGGTTGGTTGGTAGATGACAAGTTAACGTTCGCTTCCAGCAGTTGCTGATATCGCAAATTAGGTAGTTGTTGGTAGTCGTAGTTGGCACCTTAATATTGTACATAAATCATTGTGTTACAAGGGAATTAACTCGATTTAATTACGTCAATACAATAATAAATGCGGTCTGAAGCTTTACGTTTTTCTATAAAAATAGGGAATAATCACAAATAACCCATTGAAATAAAATACCTTACAAGAAAAAATTTGCATTGAATGCAGCTTAAGCATACTTTTCGGTCTACAATAAAAATTACACACGAAAATGCCTTAGTTTAAACTTCCAGACTTCCACTCTTATCTTATTTTCCAATCTAAACCTTTTCCATGTCAGGCCTTTCGAACTGAAGTACATTGGACAGAAAGAGCTTTCTTTTTTCAAGAACATTTGGCTTTGTATTCCCTTTCTGTATCAAATTATCCGAGTTAGCCATCGACAGCTTCAAATAAACTTGCATTATTTCCTCATTGGGCCACCATACATATTGATATACGATGACTCAACAAATTTTATACAAACATTGCTATCACAACTAGTATATTTTGGTTATATCACAACCATTTCATCAAAAAGTTTTTATTGAGGTATTAAAGTAGTACGAGACCTACATTTTGTCGTGAAACGCTGATAATTGCCTGGCGTAGGTCCTATTTACCACACAAACCCTGGAGCAAAGGTAAGTGAAGTGAAGCGTTACTTTCCATGGAATCAACCGCTTACAGAGAATACATCGGCGTCACAAAGAACCATAAGGTGAATCGGGAGGGGGTCGAATGGGTATGGCCAAAAAGGAACACAGAAATGGCAAGGGATTCTCACGTAGCCTTATTCTTTCAAGTGACATTTGAGGTGTAAGGGGGGTGGGGCATGAAACGCCACAGTGATTCAAATGAAAGCTTATAGAGTTTTACGTACTAATTGTTGAGCTAATCAAGTTGGGCAACGCAATGCAATGTGAAATGAGGATATGTAGCATAGTTTTTATTCGATTTGTAACTGTCGATAGATTCTATACGTGCACAGCCTAAAGAATACTTGGACGGTCCCGTTTATTGAACACCCAATGTCATTCTTTGGCCGAGTTCCCCTTTCGGAGAGTCAACATTGCTAATATTGCTTCTTCGGTATATGTTTCATGAAAATGTAGCCTATATTTTAAGATAAAAGATCAAATAGGGTAATAGATAAAAGTTATCTTGTCCAAGTTTACTTTATCCTTAAAGGGACACAAATGAATAAATATATTAATATAATATATTATGTTTTAGAAAGGGCAAAGCATATCTGTTCGCACGTTTCCTTTAAGACCAGGTTTCGCCATTTGATTCGGGTCATAAATATGTAAAATAAGAAGTATTAGAACTGCACAAAGATAAAGTACTTCAAACTAGGAATTTAACTTTCTATTTCTATTTTATGTCTTTTCAATATATATGACAGAATCTCAAGAACAGACATTTCGTCATTATAACTTTCAAACGTCTGTACACAAAATGAATTTGAAGAGTCAAATTTCGACAGTGAGCTGATTGGCTTGGCTAGAAAGATTCCAGCTTTTGAGACTTAGGTACGATCGGTCAAATTAGACGTATCTCTATACCTGCCCGTATCTCGAAATACTAGGGGTTTACGTCCACCCTCCACCCCGCATCGCCACTTTGTAGTCCTTTTAATTCTACCTTAATTCTTAATTCGGTAACAATTATTGACAGACCGCATTTAGGGGTACCCCAAGAACTCGATTGAAAATCCGACTTCCAGGTTTCAGTAGGCTAGTGTCACTGTACGTCAAGGTGTCCTCACTACACAATGTATGGGTTGGCCCATCTTCATTAGCTTAATCCAGAACAGAAAAGTATAAAAAGTAATACTTCATTTTCATTGGTGCAATAGTACCAGAAGTAGTTTTTCATGTGCATTATGATTATTAAAAGAGTAGTCTCCCATAGTACATTACAAGATCCAATGTTTCAGTCTAAGTGGCTGTATTCGCTTGTATACAATCAACTCAAATTGTTGCTTTCTGTGACACCAGAACAGATCCCAATGAAGTCAAGGTATTAGACATAGTTTGCAATAGCTTGACGTTGTGAAGATGCACTTAATAGTTTTGATTCTAGTGTTACAATGAGTGATGAAGCGGAGTGGGAACTGTACTATCATGATACCAAACTAGCTGGTGTAGGACGAAATGAATTTGCTAAGCTGATTTTTGAGGAAGTGGGTGTGAAATACAAAGAAGTGAACGATAACATGTATGAACTTTTCAGAGGTGACAAATGGACTGGCTATCCCACGTTTGCCCCTCCTATGATTAAAAAAGGTACGTAGAATAAAGAGTCTAATATTTTTATCATTATTATTGTTCTTGTTGTCTGAGGACTAGAGTTATCTGTTCTTGCTTTCTAATCCAGGTGATTTCAGTCTGTCCCAAGCGGGTGTGATCAGTAGATATTTGGGGAAACAGTTCGGATTGTATCCGGATAACGAGGTGGATCAATGGCATGCTGAACAACTCAGTGCTACTGTCCACGATTACTTAGCTGAAGGTAAGACGTCTTGATCCGTTCACCTTAAAACGCGTGTATGCCCTTCTTCGTATTAGGGAAAGGAGTCATTTTTAGAAAAATTAATGAAATAAATGGAATTTAACGTCCTGAATGGACTGTCATGGAATCTTTAACCTGCTTAGAGTGTAGCACATAGAGTCTTAAGTAATTTGTCCCACCCGAACAACCAGATACGTTTTCCATGTCAGCTCTTCCGACCTGCATTACTGACTGGGCTAGATTGGGTTGAAAAATAAAAAGGTATCATTTCCATCTATGCCTGTGAAGAGGCGATTTATGATGTCGAACATGAAAACACGAAAAACAATAAAATGAAGTATTTCGTCCTACTTTCCTGTACTATAGGTTGAAGGGAATTTTGTCGGGCGTACTTTTCTTCGATTTCAAACTGTCGATAGACCACAAACGAATGAATAAATGTACCTCTATGTCATGACCCCCAAAATAAAAGTGGCTGGCCAGGCTTTGGTCACCCCAATTTAAAATGTTTTATCATTTTGCATAGTGAAAGAATGGCCTGTGGCCCCCCTGGAAAAATTTGTGGCCTCTGCTCGCACCCCTCAACTAATCTTTCCTTGAAACGCCACTGGAACCCTCATAAAGTTACACCTCTCCAATACACACACTTCAGCTTATAACCCTGATTCTATTAATTTTTTTACAGGTAGATTGGCGTTTCATGGTGTATATCCTACAGATTCGTATTTCTCTCAGCAAGAAGGAACCCAACCCTACATCAATAGATTCGTAGAGAAAAGATTCCATCAATTCCTAAAACATTTTGAGAAAGCCTTAACTTACAACAATAGAGGGTAAGATACGCGTTTCAATTAATCCCCAACCAATCAATTTCTAACTACAGCGATAATAGCCTCCTAGGCTACACTCTGAAGTGAATCTTAGTGGTCAAGAACTGCATCTTCGACCAATCAGATTCTTATTACAGCACTAATGGCCAACAAGGCTACACACTCACGTGAATCGAATTGACCGAAAACAAAATCTTTGACCAATGAAATTGTCATCTATAGCCACAACAATAATAGCCGCATACTCTCTCAAGGGTAAGATACATATTTCAGTGAATCTAATTGGTCGAGTCTTGGTCTCCGACCAATCAAAAATTAGGCACAAGAGTAGTAGTCTGTCGTCCTTGGTAAGAATCTGTTTCAATGGATGTTATTGGTCGAGTATTTGATCATCGACCAAAAAAAGCCAAAAAAAGGTAAGATGTTCTCATCAAACTAAAATAAAGGACGAGATGTCTTACTTCTGTATCAGATGTAATATTCATTGAACCAACTCGTCCACACTCAAAAATCAAGACGACAGATTGTAAGCATATAGCTATATGTGAAGCAAACATATTTGTCAAGGTAGATACATTTTTTTCTATTTCAGTTTTATGGTCGGCAACAAGCTAACGTACATAGATCTAGAGGTCTATCACATACTAAGAGCCACCGAAAATCAGTTCCCAGAAGCTTGGAGAGATTTGTCAACGATACCACACCTCAAAGCCTTCAAAAACAGAATTGAGGTGCGACCAAATATCGCAACGTACCTAAAATCAACCAGATGTAACAAATTTCAGGGAAATAGCATGATGTAGCTTCTGTAAACTAATTCGATGGGTACTGTTTTTTAGTCGTCATAAATACATGTATTCATACCTAACCGACCTATCACTCAAATTCACAACTCAATGGCAACAAATTCCCCTCTCCCCTTCCCCAAGAATAAACAGGCCAAATTGCCTGACATTCATAGGAAACCGAAAAAAACGTCACATGATATTCGATGTTTCTATGAAATTGGCACCAGAAACTGTCGAACTATTGTAGCTGGTCGACTTTTGTCATCAATAGCTATTAGATGTTAGGTCAGAGGCAACAAATACTAGACTAATGCAAGATCTAACAATGGACAACAGTTCAATAAAAGTGTGTAAGAGTCGTCTGTTATGAATTTGGAAATGGTGTATTTAAATTGGAGAAACGGCTTCCGTCGTGGAATTTCTAGTAAATTCAATAAAACACCAGACAAATTGATGAAAAGAACGTGATGAGGACAAGAAAGTTTGTTCGAGAGCTAAATATTGCGTAATATTGATAAAATGTTTCAATCCCGAGGTCAGATTTATTTCATTTATTTATGTGCAGAGAGTTTCATGGCCTCAAACCGTTTTAGTTTGTAGAAATTTTAGTTCATTAAAGGATATAGTCTTAATTACTTTACTGGTTGATAGAGCTCAATTTTAACTATCCGTATCTCTATTCAGAATGCTAGTCCTTTCTTATTAATGATGATAACGATCAGAAAACGTAAGCTTGTTTCCATCACTATGCGTTGCATTTTTTGTAAACGAACCAAACGCCGAAATTCATTTTTGATAAACGATACAGATAGCTGAATGTTAGCTATCAATAATAAATATTCGGACGATACCTTTACAAGTAATAACTGAACCTTTCCGATAAGTTAAGGGACCCATTTTTCTAGATTTCGGTTGCACCTTAATTTACCAACAAACTTTAAAAATCAGACTGCCGCCTTAAGTAACAAAATTTCGAAGAAATTTCTACGCTCATATTCTCTCTTGACCCCCAGTGGGGAACAGCTAAAACTTTCTTTGAATCAAAATATCAAACGGTCTACCATGAAAGTTCTGCTAGCGCTTTGCAACATACCATGTCAACAATTATTTATCGCAACTATATGCCCAGATTATCACGTGATCATGGGATTCAAACACCAGACCCTGGATCGCAAGTAAAAAGTAAGAATAAGATAATAGTAAAAGTAACACCTTTACTCTTAAGCTATGGACTAAACTGAAGGCCAAAAGAAAGTTTATCACGGTTTGAAAATACCCTGAATAAAAAACAACACAATATAAATGTAATCTTTGTAAGACATATAGAAGCAGGAAGCTAAACATTACGAACACAAGTTATATGGATATACTACTTATAGTTTTATTACGTACTACGTTTCAAAACACGTACAGGTAACGTTATCAAGTAAAACTGATAACTACTTGATAACTTTACCTGTATGTGTAAGTTTCTGTTGACCTTCAATTATATTTAGATCGCGATATTACTGTAATGTGACAAATCATCGCCCTTGAAGACACAACGAAATCTACCATTCATTACCAAACCAGATTCAGCTATACGGTAACTGCCGAGGATTGTCAAATGTTGTTCTCTGTTCTCAATTCTCTGATGGGAACAACAAAGACTTAGTCTTGGATTTATAGAAGTAGATTACTGCCTTCGACATTCTGACCGAAATACACCCATTCATTAACCAAGTCTGGATTGGCTTAAAGCAATACTATACATACATATTTCACAAAAATAAAAAGACCGACTGATCAAGACCCCCCTAGTAGAAACGACAATATACGCATTGTCAGGAACGGTCTATTCAGAGACTTGCGTGGTATTGAGATTGTCGTCTTCTTATAGTGCACGGGTTTGCGAAGGACAAAAGACAGTCCGAAGGAACAAAGAACGGAACTTTTCTTTTTTCATATCTCATTCCCAGAGGCCGAGACATTGAAAAATGAACAGGAGCACAATTATAGAGTGGCACCTGCATGTGACACATTTTCGATAAAAGAAAAAAAAATCGGAATGGCACAATACGATTTATATATATATACGGATATCGACATGCAATATGCAACGAAGGTAATTTCGACAGGATAACCGGAATATAACTGTCTTTGAACCATTTTTGAACCGCCCTTGTATTTCTTTTAAAATCGTCCACGTATCCCGGTCCCGTGATTTCCAAGAGAATCGTGTCCTTCTGTATTTGTTCAAATCAATGGCAGGAAATTTCAACGTATCGACTTGTTGACATAAGTTAAACGTCGCTATCCAATCAGGAGCTGTAACAACAAATAAGGCTAGCAAACCGATCGTGATACGAAAGCAATGAACCGCCATTGATCTCAATTGCATATTACAACAAATAAGGTTAGCAAACCGATCGTGATACGAAAGCAATGAACCGCCATTGATGTCAATTGCATATTGCATATTAAGTAGATTGTGATGCGATAACAGTGAGTCACCATTTGATGAATCGCGAGTAAAAATATCGTTTCCAACCTGATTATGACTAGATAGTTCAACTGGCAAGTAGATTGTGAAATGGCAGTATTGAACCGCCATTGATTTCAAATGCATATAAGCCTATTGTGTTCAACGAGTTAAAACGAACTCTGGGAGAACTCTAGTTGATTACAATGGAGACGAAATAATCAGAAAAAAAGAAACGAAATTGTGATGCTTGCCTCTTTTCACTTCATTGTGCTGTAGTCTGTACAAAGATCTAAGCCTCGCCTAAAAAAAATGCAAAAAAGGCAATGTTCTGTTCTGGAGAAATGGTAGTTTTCTGTGGTAGAATGCTATATTGCTTGATAGGATTGAAAACTTGTATCCTGTAGCATAGTGCAACAGAAACATTGCCCACCCCACGCTGAGACAATAAGAACACCACGTTAAGCACCATTCCTTCGAGAGCCGCCATCAAACGCCGATTAATAGACCAGCCTGGTTCTAATTTGTTTTCATATGGTGAATGATCTTGATACTCCTCTCGTGGTTTCTGACTAGACCCAGGGTCTCTTGGGTCGCCGTTTCATACCTAGTAATACGCCAGACTATATTACACATGAAAACAATATCCTAGAAATTTTGATCGCTAGTTTTTGCAGCGAAATTCTCAAAAATAAACGATCATAAAATATGAAAGACAATCAGCTATTCAACTATTGAGATCAACTTTAAAGCATGATAGTCACTTTAAAGCACTTTAAATAATGTTAGTCACTTTAAAGCATGATAGTCACTTTACGGCATGATAGTCACTTATCGGCAGGGTAGTTACTTTACGGCATGATATTCATTTTACGGCATGATAGTGACTTAATGGCATGATAGTCACTTATCGGCATGGTAGTTACTTTACGGCATGATATTCATTTTACGGCATGATAGTGACTTAATGGCATGATAGTCACTTATCGGCATGGTAGTTACTTTACGGCATGATATTCATTTTACGGCATGATAGTCACTTAATGGCATGATAGTCACTTATCGGCATGGTAGTTACTTTACGGCATGATATTCATTTTACGGATGATTATAGTCACTTAATGGCATGATACTCACTTTACGGCATGATAGTCACTTTACGGCATGATAGTCAATTAATGGCATGATATTCATATTACGGCATGGTAGTTATATTAAATCATGATAGTCACATTAAATCATAATAACCACATTAAATCATAATAACCACATTAAAACATGAGAATCACATTAAATCATGATAATAACTCTAAATCATGATAGTCACATTAAATCATGATAATCACTTAAGATCATGAAGTCACTTTAAAGCACGATAGTCACTAAAACATGGTGAACCATGACCTTTAAAAAGCTGACAGAACCCAGATTAAATATTCTAGAATGAAATTCCAACTTTTTAAGGTACCATCATAATATCTGTGTTCATGTGGGTTGAAACACATTTAAAAAGCCACGTGATCTCAATTGGGTATATGGAGTTACACCTCGAATTCAGAGTATCTATTTTCGACATTTGATAATGAATTCTCTAAAGATATACTGATCTTAAACAAATATCGTTTTCACCAAACTGTCATGTTTTGAAAATTAAAAAAGATATCATTTACCATCTGATCGTTAAAAAATATTTAATTTCATTCTAATATGACGCTATTGTGACTCTTTCATTGACCTTTTAAGGTCCTTTTCAAAAGTAGGCCTTAAAAAGATATATCCATCCAACCATTTGGATTAATACCTACTATTTTTTGAAAGCAAAAATTTGTAATAACGGTTAAAATGAACTTCCCTATACATAATATGCAAATTGGATCTACCAAAAGTACTTTAAAGGGGCAGTATGCAAAATTTCATTTTCGAAAACGTCGTAAATTATTATTGAAAATATTTCTTTAATATGATTTTTACATTTATGTATCTACTTGAAGCTAAAACTAGTTTTAGACAAGTAGAAGACGTACATATTATATGCCTTCGTTCATATATAGGCGTTCATTTGCCTACATTCCAAAAAGAATAACGAACTTATCAGGGATGATAAAGAGGTTTTCTTTTTTTGTTTGTATAGGGGACACTGATAGAAAGATAGCATCACTTTGCACCATTCCAATTTTCAATCAGTCTTTGATTCTTGCGATTCCACTAAGTGTTTGATGACGTCACTATTCGCAAAGGGCCTTTAAGCGTATTTTGCGATTAGCAACACTTAAGAAAAAATCTTTACAATCCCTGTAAAAAATGTTTACGTAAACTTTTAAAATAGTTTTGCCGTTAAAAAAAGTTAACGGCAGGTTTTTTTAATTACATTTCCAGACAAGTTAAGGAACAATTTGTTTCAGGTTTTCAGTATTCATAAATTTTCCGGCGAAAACATTATGCCCCTTAATTGTCTTGATGTATCATTATAGTAGCCTAACTGAACATATTCCATATTATATTTTGGACTACTATATTTTTTTTATCATTTTCTCTATATGTCATAAAGTTCTAAATTAACTTCCATACGAAAAATGCAAATTTGATCTACAAAGAAGTTTTCCATTTATAAGTCATAGCGGCCATAATGCACCTTCATAAAACATGTAAATCGAATCAATCAACAGTGGTAATTTGTCGTATAATTGTCTTGTTATATAGTGAATGGAAGACTATTCATCATCATCTGGATCTCTCATCTGGTTTCTATCAGCTGCGACATCAACGTGGTTTACAGTCGAATCATTTAGAAAAGAAGGCGGTGAAGATTGATGACGAATGATACTTTCTGTTCTTGGGTAAAATCATTTTTGCATCTTTAAAGGGACATATTCACAGCTCATGGTCGACATTTAAGCCTTCAAATTCATGTTTGTCCAGTTATTCACAAGACTTTCAGAATGAAAATACGACGCTCGGTTCGTGAACAATGATGAAAGGAAATTTTATTTTTTGCATCAGCCTACCCATTTTTGCCTCGATTTATTAACCCATCTAAAAATGAATCTAAGGTTCGTACCAAATGGCCTTTTGTTCGAAAGTTCAACGTGATTCGCCACCTCATTATCGCAATATAGAGCATCTCAAATATAATGTAATAACATAAATACGCTAAAAGCCACCGATAATAGACAAAAAATGTTATAAAAGTTCTTTGGCCAGGCTTGTTAGTTTGGGTGCAAACTATTTAATATAATATAACATATTGTTTATTACAGCACGTTAATGTCGTTTTTATCAATTCTTTCATTTTTCTAATGTAGTTATTCTGTTCTTTAACAGCTTTACCATTGATTGTTATCGACTGTTCAACTCCAATACGATCTGTTCTTTACGACTTGAGATCTCGGTCATCATTAACCACCATTTTGTCCTACTTCTGGGACGACAAATTGGCGAATCCGTTGCTTAACTATTGCAGAAATAGACTTTGTGCAATGCATAAATCGTGAATCAATAATCATGGTTGCTCCATGAAATGCAAAAAGGACTCTTAAAAAACTGGGGGGGGGGGGGGGGCCCACGCCTCATTTTTCCAAAGCCAACGCCTTAATTTCCAACGGCTATGCCATAATTTTCCCACAGCCTACGCCTCCGATATCAAAAACGTAATGTGGTTAAGGTAAAGGCGGAAATTTTCTGGTTCTTTTCCGCTCCGATTGTTTGTTACCTGACTTCCATGTCATTTGACGGAGTTTTATTGTTAACGAATCACGGTTTTGCCTCATTTACAATTGGCGTAAATAATAGGTTTATATGTAAAAATAGTCGGCGATTTCTATCTTTAAGCTATAATCAAATTACAATCAAATGTCACGTAACAAGTCGTTTGTCCTTGCTGAAGAAAAGGGGAGTTAACGCTAACTTTAATAAAATTTAGTTTTCAACGCCGACGTAATAGAGGGCATCTGATGAATGAGAACCTTGTATCCTGCTTTTTTGGGGACGAATAGAAACTTATAATTTCCTTCAAATCTATGTAAGAGAAAATGATATAAGCTGGAGTTTGCGTTCTATTTCTAGTTGGGCTAATTTCATGTAGTGTGCAATGGTGAAATTTACCAGGACAACAATATCGGCCTATTCTTTTACGATTTCCATCTGTCTGTGCAGATCTGTAGCTGACGGTTTACTGTCCCATCTCGACAGAGAGAGAAGATCGATTAAGCACCGCGGATCAAATTAAAAACTTAAGTGTTCACGCTGACGCAGTAGAAAGCATCAATAATGATGGATGCAAACTAAAACAAGCTTCTTCCGAAGAACAGTTCTTCTATAGCTCCAATTTTCACCAGAGAAAGCATCTATAGTTAGTTTGAAAGTTAGACACAAAGTCTCCATTTTCACAACAAAAAACTGTTATTGTGCAATGCACAGTTAGTTTGCCAGTTTGACACATAGTGTCAATTTTCACAACAGAAAACTATTATTGTGCCAGACTCAGGTAGCTAGCTAGCTGGACACATATTCTTGATTTTCACAACAGAAAACTGTTATTGTGCAATGCACAGTTAGCTAGCTAGTTGGACACATAGTGTCAATTTTCACAACAGAAAACTACTATTGTGCCAGACTCAATGAGATAGCTAGCAAGACACATAGTCTTGATTTTCAGAACAGAAAACTGTTATTGTGCAATGCACAAGTTAGCCAGCTAGTTGGACACATAGTGTCAATTTTCACAACAGAAAACTATTATTGTGCCAGACTCAATGAGCTAGTTAGCTGGACACAAAATCTTGATTTTCACAACAGAAAACTGTTATTGTGCAATGCACAGTTAGTTTGCCAGTTTGACACAAAGTGTCAATTTTCACAACAGAAAACTATTATTGTGCCAGACTCAATGAGCTAGCTAGCTGGACACATAGTCTTGATTTTCAGAACAGAAAACTGTTATTGTGCAATGCACAGTTAGCTAGCTATAGATAGACACACATTGTCAATTTTCACAACAGAAAGCTGTCATTGTGCCAGACTCAGTAAGCTAGTCAACAACAAAAAACTGTTATTGTACCAGGCACAGTTAGCTAGATAACTGGACACATAGTCTCAATTTTTAGCGCAGAAAGCATCCCTTTTGTCAAGCTAGTTGGACACATAGTTTCAACTAGCTAGTTGGACTCATAGCTTCAACTAGCTAGTTGGACACATAGTTTGAACTAGTTATAGCTAGCTAGCTGGACAAGACAGATTTCATCAAAATGGAAAAACTGTTATTGTGTCAAGTGCAGTTAGCAAGGCATTTAAACACATGTGTTAACGCCGCCGTATTAGAATCGACGTAATGGCCAAAAATTGATAGAAACTCCGCCTTTAAACGATAATTATTTTAATAAAAAAGATCAATTTGCGGACAAAAAGAAAATAAATAAAAAGCACTCGTGGTAAATGGAGTGTAGTATCTTTTGATTGACAGGGAAAGGTGTCAGATTCGCCCGTAGTAATTAAAGCGATCGCTCTGTGTTTATAAAACACTACAAACTGAAGGAATATGTTAAAACATTACTCCAACAGTCACTCAAACACTTATAGAAAAATATCATTTCATAATACAACATTAATAAAAAAAAATCATTCAACGAAATGTTTACAGAAACTCATATACAGCTGTAACATATTGAAATAGAAATTTTTATTACTACCAGATACTTTGGTAAATGTTAAAGAAAGAATAGACGACATAATATGGCGATATACCATTTGACTTATGCCGGGTTGGAATCTAATACCCCTTTTACACTCGGCTCCGATAAAGTTTTACTTCAATTTTACTAGTGTAAACGGAATAAAGCGAGCCAATTTAAGCGGGGCCTGGCACCGCAATAAGATGTGGGCCAGGTCCGGATCGGTGCCTGGCCCACTTCAATTTTACTAGTGTAAAACGAATGCATGCCTGGTTCCGTTTAAAAATTCTTCTGCGCATGTGCAAGGTTTACAACTTCCGTATCGGCGGCCATTATAAATCTACAAATAAATAAAATGTCCTCCAACAGAGGTAAAGGGTGGACGACAGAAAAAACAAAATACCCAGAATCAATCGAAAATTATTGTTATTGTCCGCCATTTTGGACCTTTTGTAATCTTTTTAATTAGAGAGCACACGCTTAGCCCAGATCACAGAACGCGAGTGTAAACAGACGTTTTGATCGGAGCCAGGCACCGATCTCTTTATCGGGGTCTGGTGTAAAAGGGGTAACAAGCTTTCTTCCACTGTGCATTTCTAATGACGTTACTTTCAATCATTCAAAGCGTGTCATTATATATTTCTTGAACTTGTAGATGGCGAAACCCAATATTTCGCTATCCCACAATTTGCCATCGTTATCAAGAAACGGGTTCTATATGACAGGCTTTGATTAAATACAACTCGGGAGAAAACTGGTTAGATTACTACGATAGCTTATTAGGCACACCTAAAAAAATATGTTTGTTTTTTTTTTCCTGAATATATTTTGCACAAGTCGAAATTTCGGATTACACAACTTGAAATTTAGGATTTCTAACATTTTTTGTTACTGCTATAAATCGTTTTGCCTCAGATTTCTCGGAATGGCATTTACGGCTTCTTATTCTTAATGTCCGCGATAACCCCCAACTCCCCTTACAATACCGTCGGTGCTCATGCCCCTTTCTCTACCCCTGAAATAAAACCGCCCATCAAAGCATTGTCGTCTTTTAATCTTGATTGATAAATTTACATGGTCTAAGCATATGTTTAATCTGATAGAAACTCTAGCATTTATTGAAGTAACAAACTATTGATAGAAATCCGAAATTTCCAGTTATGGAATCCGAAATTTCGACTTATGGAATCCGAAATTTCTTCTTGTGGAATCCGAAATAATATTTTAAACTGTATTTTCTTTGGGTGATAATGTCAAAATCTGGTAAGAATTGTGCCTTCAAGACTGCTTTGTGAGCTAAAAATTGAACGCGTTTTCAAGAACAAAGGCAATAATTCATCGATACATAAACCCAGCACTAAAATAATTCACTACAAAGTAGCCTCAGCTGTTGAATGGCGGCCATTAAGTCTTAATAACTTCCGCTTCCGGTTCTATGAATAGCCAGGAAGAATAAGGCAAGTAATGAAATAGTAGATAATGGAAAAGGGTCTTCATTCTTTCAGATTACCGATTGAACGACGTTTAAGCTCTTAAAGTTTACATATCTAATAAGGATTTAAGAATGAGATTCGACCCCGAGGCACGAATCTGTCTTGAATGTGCAGACGATGAAACACATATGGTAAAATTTTGTAAAGGCAACTCAAGGATATTCCAATGTGGAGCAATTGCGCACCTTTACTGGCTGCTTACCCGTTCTCGTACGAATACATAAACCACGTACTAACCATCCGAACCGCAAATCAAATCTCGAAATCCAAAACAACATATTGTCGAAACATTGTTGATGAACTTTTCATATAAGCAATGATTTTGGTCTTCTCGTGTGCCCGTTGAAACTCAAGACAAGACTCTAATCGGCGACAAATGTCTCCGACCAAGACCGCTCGTGTACCCGCACCTTTAGGGTATTGAAACCGACGAGGGTTGCAGTATACCCTAGAATAAGCAGAAAATATCTCGAGAAAATTCAATTTGATTCACATATAGTCGTGCTAAATTTTAATTAATTCAAACAGTTGGTAGCAACTCGGGCTTCGGACACCATAAACATTTCAATTGTACTCTAGGAATAGCAGCTAATTGGTCGACTTTGTTTTAACTTTCTTTTTAGACAGCTCATAAATTTTTCGCTCTCACGTTGATTTTTTCGATATTTTGTGGTCATCAACGACCGATCTTAGTTATAAATAAAATGACCAAACTCAAGTTTCAGTAATGAAACAGGGGAAACCATGGATGGCACGAATGGAAAGAATTTCCTTGATGCATTTGTGATATTCACTCCGTAACGTCCAAATGTGACTTAATGAGAATCCAAGTCCTTTAGTAAAGTCTATATTATAGCGTACTTAGTCATTTTCTTCCAATTTGACATCGATCTTCAGCACCTTGACCAAGTCTATTAACACAAGGCCCATCTGTAAACGTATCGTCACTTCTAAAGGTATGTGTTTCTTTAATCTTAGACAGACATCCGAGTTAAAGTTCTATCGATCATTACGACAAATATTGCGACATTAAAGTTATAGAAAAATGAAAAGAAGTTTTACTTCCTACTTTTATAGTGTGCTTGAAATAAATGAATACAAACAATAGGGATAAGTCACACAGCCCAACAATCAAAACATGACATACCCTAATAAAAATATAGCTTGCTAGGCAAGGTGACATACGCCCACAGATAGCTTTGATTGTAAGTATTATGAAATTCGATATATTTACCATCTTCATAATGACATTGACACACAAAATCAAAAGAATCTAAGAATGTAAAGAATTGTAGCTTGTAGAGTGAGCACAAGTTGCACAATATAGCTAATAGAGTAAAATTTCAAGTCAGACAGGATATTTTGGTGAAAAATTATCCGATCATCAAAAAAATCGATAGGGATCATCTTCATAATGACATTGACACACAAAATCAAAATCAAAAGAATCTGTAAAAAAGTGTAGCTTGTAGAGTGAGCACGAATTGCACAATATAGCCAATAGAGTAAAACGTCAAGTCAGACACGATATTTTGGTGAAAAATTATCCGATCATCAAGAAAATCAATAGGGATCATCTTCATAATAACATTGGCACACAAAATAAAAATCAAAAGAATCCGTAAAGAACTGTAGCCTGTAGAGTGAGCACGAGTTGCACAATATAGCTAATAGAGTAAACGTCAAGTCAGACAGGATATTTCCGTGAAAAATTATCCGATCATCATGAAAATCAATAGGGATCATCTTCATAATAACATTGGCACACAAAATAAAAATCAAAAGAATCCGTAAAGAACTGTAGCCTGTAGAGTGAGCACGAGTTGCACAATATACCTAATAGAGTAAAACGTCAAGTCAGACACGATATTTCGGTGAAAAATTATCCGATCATCACGAAAATCAATAGGGATCATCTTCATAATGACATTGACACACAAAATAAAAATCAAAAGAATCTGTAAAAAATTGTAACCTGTAGAGTTAGCACGAGTTGCACAATATAGCTAATAGAGAAAAACGTCAATCAGACACGATATTTCGGTGAAAAATTATCCGATCATCACGAAAATCAATAGGGATCATCTTCATAACAGCAGTGACATACAAAATAAAAATCAAAAGAATCCATAAAGAACTGTAGCCTGTAGAGTGAGCACGAGCCAAATGTGAACGGACGGACGGACGGACGGAAGGACCGACGGGGTGATTACAATATACGCCCATCTTATGTGTGGGCGTATAAAAATTGATGAAACGCCAGGTGCATTAAACACTGTCGATATAATACGCGTAGTCTAATCCTATCGAATGGAGACATAATTATTATATATGACGTGACGGTCTATACACGGCGTTGTTATTCATTCATGACATTTGCCTTGTCAGTTTTCCACACCAAAAGTTGTTCAATAAGTCATATTATTATAGTCCGTGAGTGGTTGAGTGGGAATCATAAGTCGTTGGTATTGATCTATAATGTCTTGTTTATTGGCCATCAAACTTTTTTCACTATCAAATATGATATTATTGAGGGCGTGGCCTTGTATTTTTGCAGTTTTCGGTGGCTCAAAAGGAGTATAATCGTCTGAATTTATCTCATAACATAAATGATAACAGTCACTATGCAGTCTTGACGGAAACTTCCTTCTATGGTGTTGGGGGTCTACTTTAGTTTTCAATGTTAGTGACTTACATGGGAAATAGTCGTCTAAATTTAGCTTCAACACATTTTCTAAACTAGTCAATACATTAAGTTATCGGTATAAAACTATCTGTAGTTTTCACGGAAAATTCCTTATACGGAGTTTTGCAAAACTTTTCCATTTGGGTGATGCGGAAGGCATAGCCAATCAGAAGCAATAGACCATATAAAACACTTTGTTGTAATTTGCGAGGCAAAAATGTGGACGTGCAACTTTTCGTTCGTTAGTGCTTTAAGGAGCACGTAAGTAGGCGCAAAATTTTTTCACTTCATTTGGACAGCGCAAAACTTAAAGAATTTCATTTCGAACGTTAGCCTTTCACGAAATTATGAATTTTCGCGGATAATTCTAAATATGGTAATGTAGGCGTGGCTTACTCCCTTGTCAATCAATTTATTTGAAGTCAAGCTGACAGTCAATGTCATACAGTTTACAGACTAATAATATATCATCCCCCGCACTTTCGACAAGATCATATTTCAAAGTTATTTTTTTCACCAAATATTCAAAGAAATCACGTTAGGAATACGTTCCAAAACTTTACGGGTTCTATTGAGATCCAAGTGCATCGCTTATTACTTTTTGTTCAATGTTTGGCTTTTGGTTGCAATAACGGGTGTTTTTGGAGTGTTTTAGTGGGAACTTGCAGCTTATGCAGGTAAGAGCGATCTTGATTTGTAAAGAATGTAGGAGTCAGACTGCATCGAACCCTTGATACACCAGATCGATAGGCCTTTCCTTTTCATTTATTGTGCTGGCCACGCCACGTTTCTGTTTGAATGATAATCGATCGTGCTGTAAAGTATTATGGGTTTCTATTCAAATAAACGTCTTTTAATCCATCAAAAACTGAATGCCCGACCCTCGACCAATCAAACTTAGTGGCTCATGGGCTTGCTACATCAAGGATTAGTGGTCAAAATGACCCTTAAATCCACGTGACTTTGACAAACCCCTTCCCATTCTATGTACACTACACGACGCTACTGATCTTCAATTCACCCATCATTGTAATGTTGACAACAACAAAAAATGGTAATGTTGTAAAAAAGAAAAAACATCAAAATTGTGGTCGTTGACATCTTATTCTGGTCCAAAGAATTTGAGGGAAGGTTCTTCATTTTAACAGAATTCAATTGTACAGTCTAACGAAGACCTTTGTTCCCTAGTGCTATATCTAGTTAATTTCGGTCAATAGCTTCGTCAATTTGCTTTTAGCTTCACTAATGCGTTAATTCAACCTCAATTCGTAAATTCCATTGTAGTTTTAAAATATTTGAAATTGTACTGTAGTGCTAACCTTTCAACGATTTTCAAATCAAATTGTACAAGTCGACATCAATTTCCGTATTGCATCATTACGTATAATATTGGACTTTCTCTACATTTTAATGACTCCTTTAATTTTCTTTTTCGGACGTTGATTTGAATATTGTTGAACTGAACAAAAACGCATATTTCTTCAAATATATCTAAAACTAGAAATTTAACTTTCTATATATGGTATATCTTTTCAACATAGATTCTATATCTTTACGCGTCGTCATTTTAACGTTCAAACGCGGATAATTATAGACACACATGGGTTGGAAGGCTCAAATTTCGACGGTAAGCTGTACACGCTATTACTGATTAATTAATCTAAAGAAAATTATTGTTTCTGAGATAATGATGGATTCATTGAATAGTCCTGAATCTGTAGCGAAAAGCATCATCCACACACAATCACAACACAGTAGGCTATTGGAATAATATGATATGAGATTGATACACACCTCCGCAATGATGTCAGATTGTCCAAACTAAAGTCTATTAGTTAGGAAAGCAGTCAAGAAAATCAAAAGAAACGACATTGAAGACTATTTTAGACGGAAAAAGGTCATCAAATTGTATTTAGGCGGGTAAAATCGGCCATGTTTCGAAGCAGACGTGATAAGTTCTAAATTAAATGTGAAATACAGGAGATTGATGAGTGTATTCGGCACGTTCACTGGAAATGGCGTTTACACTAAAAGGTTTATCTTATTGTTGGAAAATGGCACACACTGAAATTTGGTTCTTGAATAATCTTTAGCCTTAAGAATAAATGGAATTATCCATAAGAATCTTTATTAAATATGTCTTTACTTCAGGCAACGAAGGTCACAAGCATAAATCCGACCTTACGAAGAAAATGACTAGAAAAACAAGTTCTATATATACGTATTATTAGCTATGTTGACTCTAATTTCGAAATATCATGCACAGAATTTCTTTCGGAAAAAGAGATAAATCCTCCACAGCAGAGTTGTTGGAAGAAAGTTTTATGAAAGTTAAAAATTTTAGAGCGCGTAATATCGAAAAGATGGCTTCCCGTCTCTCGGGGATTGTCCTGTTATTATATAAACTTAATCTAGACGGACATACTACGTTTTCCTTTACTTAATTGGCTTTATATATGACAGATGCATTATAAAATAGATATATATCGGCATGGTCCTAGCTCGACCCCCACGGGATCCGTTTTGATGTGTATTTTTTTTAATCTAAGTGGACTTTCACATAATTAAAAAATTGTATACCCAAAACGTAAAGAAGATCTATAAGGCTAGCCCGTACCCACGGGACAAAGCCAGATCTTGAGTTTTTTTTTCTTTTTTCATTTGATGCGTCCGTACATTAAACAGTAAACCAAAACTAGAAGGTGTAGTCAACGGGTAAACTTTTCACGACGTCTCATTGTCGTTGTTTCTCTTCGACTCTTGTGACTGTCTTTTAGAGCCGTGGCTTATGTCGTTTCATGTCTTAACCTAGTTTCTTGCCGATTCATTTTATTGCTTTGTCGGTTCATATTGGTTTATGTCGTGTCTTCTCATTATTTCATGTCGACTCACACTGTTGTCTGTTTAGGTAGTGCTTTGTCGGTTCACGTGGATTAATGTCGTTGCATAACTCCATTTCAATCCGATTTCACGAGGTCCATTTTGAAAGCCGAAAAAACACGACCACCCCAACCAGGAGTAAAAGAGGCACTTTCAGAAAGTCCACGAAGCTAATAACGACACATTGTTTACGGTTTTTCTATTGTATAAACGAAGTGTATACGTTATATCGTAGAATTATTATCAAATTATGTTTTAATCATATTTCCACCCTACAGGCCAGTACCTTGATGAGATTATCATCCACAGTCTTAGCTATTTTATAATTGAAAAACGCAGAATAAAATATAAATCGTAATCATGCCCTGCGAAATAATAAAATAAATAGAGTTTTACGTCATACCTTTTCTTATTGAAATACTAAAGACGCATGATGTGTGCAATGAAAGGAATGTTGCTGAGACAGATATTAGCCTAATATTGCTCTCGACAAGTAGTATCATATCTTATGATTGCACAAATATTATAATATCCTATGATTGTAAAGTAAATGCCCGTGTAAACAAGTTCGAATTTACTAACAACATATCTTAAGATTGCAGAGTTATTGCCCTTGTAAAGAAATAAAATTATCTTTTGTTTGTAGAGTTTTTGTTCGTCTAAAGTTTATGTAGTACATGTCATAAGAGTAAATTAAGCCGACATCATGAAAATGTGCCAGAGAATAATTGTCTATTAAACAAACCATTACTTTGTTAAAGGTGATAATATAGGAATTAATAAATAAATTTTAGACAAGAGCAATCGAGGACAAATAAAAGCACTTAACTGTAAACACTGCAAAGAATCTATGAATCATTAGGTGAGGGGCCAAGTAGGAGCCAAAATATTGTCAGGGGGGAGGGGGGGGGGCTAAAAATAATACTTACACTCTAAATTACTCTTATTTGCACTTAAATTACTCTTGTTTGCGCTTTGTTTACCATTGTTTACTCTCGTTTTCGCTTTGTGTACATTGTTTACTCTAGTTTGCCCTTTATTTACCATTGTTATCTTGTTTGCGCTTTGTTAACCCTTTGTTTATCCTTTGTTTACGATTCTTAACTCTGGTTTGCCCTTTGTTTACCATTGTTTACTCTAGTTTGCGCTTCGTTTGTTCTTATTTGCGCTTGGTTTTCAATTGTTTAATCTTGTTTGTGCTTTGTTCATCGTACTTGATGTGCTTTGTTTGCTATACTTTACTCATGTTTGCCATTGTTTGTGCCTGTTTGCACTTGCTTCCACATTTAATACCACATATAATTATATCGACAAAAGGAAAAAGTACGTATAGTCTGGCATAGATAATTTAATTTTTTGTTAGGGGGCGGTCATAATTATAGACAAAAGCTTTAAACGTCTGAAAAGAAATCAGGTAGAAAAATAAAAATCCCACTGGGAGGTCATTTTCATTTTAAAAAAAATAGATTTGGTACTATACTCTTTAATGGATGGATTCGGCATACGTTTGACCAATCTTACCTTAGTCTCAGAAACAGGAATTGTTTTTAGCTAAGCTAATCAGTAAAAGTATTCAGAGAGCACTATCGATATTTAAGCCCGGAATCGTCACAATTAGTCGAAATCGTCAGTCGTATTTTATTCACCAGTCGTCGTCGAGTCGAAAAAAAGTAATTGTGTAATAAAACATTGTGCTCACTGCTTTTTTTGGCATAGCTTTCTGGAAAGTTAAGTTTATGTCCCTAAAGAGAAGGTGTCCTTTACTGATTTTGAATCAACAATTAAGCTTTTATCATGCATGGAATATGTAGCATTAGACTATTAGTGCCATTTTGCACCATAAAATAAATAATAAGTAATACACATTGATTTTAAAAATCAATCACAATCTACTGGAGTCAGTCAAAATTTAATTTCATTCCATACTTCAACTGCATGTGTGTCCAGAATTATTCGCATAGAACGTTAAAAGACGAGTATTGTTTTCTTTAGACTTTGCCATATATAGAAGACATATTAAGAAATAGAAATTCTTAGTTTGAGATATTTTGAAGGAATTATGCTTATTATGCTTAATAATAACTATTTAGATACATTCAAGACACAAATTACACCCTAAATAATGGCTGACGTATCTCTTTAACCTAATCCCGGTTAACGTAACCCGAACAGAAGCATTAGCAAGGGTTTATATTTAATTGAGATATCTCTACAATATATAAACTAACCTGGCTGACTAGACAAGTCCTTTTTTTTTACTAACTCTCTCAAAATTGTTCTCACGTTGCTGAACTTATTGGTCAAAGACAGTCCCTTTAAACATCAAAGTGGAGTAGGGAGATGCAAATAGATGATTTACGGTATCCCTTGCATGCGAATAGACGAGGTACAGTATCCGATGAATTAGAATAGACGAGGTACGATATTCGTTGAATTAGAATAGAAGAGGTGAGGTATTCGTTGAATTAGAATATAAGAGGTAAGGTATTCGTTGAATTAGAATAGAAGAGGTAAGGTATTCGTTGAATTAGAATATAAGAGGTACGATATTCGTTGAATTAGAATAGAAGAGGTAAGGTATTCGTTGAATTAGAATATAAGAGGTACGATATTCGTTGAATTAGAATAGAAGAGGTAAGGTATTCGTTGAATTAGAATAGAAGAGGTAAGGTATTCGTTGAATTAGAATAGAAGAGGTGAGGTATTTGTTGAATTAGAATAGAAGAGGTGAGGTATTCGTTGAATTAGAATATAAGAGGTAAGGTACTTGTTGAATTAGAATAGACGAGGTGTGGTATTCGTTGAATTAGAAAGGAAGAGGTAAGGTATTCGTTGAATTAGAATAGAAGAGGTGAGGTATTCGTTGAATTAGAATATAAGAGGTACGATATTCGTTGAATTAGAATAGAAGAGGTAAGATATTCGTTGAATTAGAATAGAAGAGGTAAGGTATTCGTTGAATTAGAATAGAAGAGGTAAGATATTCGTTGAATTAGAAAGGAAGAGGTAAGGTATTCGTTGAATTAGAATATAAGAGGTACGATATTCGTTGAATTAGAATAGAAGAGGTAAGGTATTCGTTGAATTAGAATATAAGAGGTAAGGTATTCGTTGAATTAGAATAGAAGAGGTAAGGTATTCGTTGAATTAGAATAGAAGAGGTAAGGTATTCGTTGAATTAGAATAGAAGAGGTAAGATATTCGTTGAATTAGAATAGAAGAGGCAAGATATTCGTTGAATTAGAATAGAAGAGGTACGATATTCGTTGAATTAGAATAGAAGAGGTAAGATATTCGTTGAATTAGAATAGAAGAGGCAAGATATTGGTTGAATTAGAATAGAAGAGGTAAGGTATTCGTTGAATTAGAATAGAAGAGGCAAGATATTCGTTGAATTAGAATAGAAGAGGTAAGATATTCGTTGAATTAGAATAGAAGAGGCAAGATATTCGTTGAATTAGAATAGAAGAGGTAAGGTATTCGTTGAATTAGAATAGACGAGGTGCGGTATTCGGCGCATACGAACAGACGAGGTACGGTATTCGGCACATGAGAATAGACTAAGTACGGTATTCGGTGCCTGCGAATAAACGAGGCGCGGTATCCGATAAACTAGAATAATCGAGGTATGGTATCCGATGAATGAGAAAAGACGAGATACGGTATCAGATGTATGCGAATAGACGAGATACGGTATCAGGTGTATGCGAATAGACGAGATACCTTATCAGATGTATGTGAATAGACGAGGTATGGTACCTTGTGCGGTGTATGTTGGGGATTATCGATACATTAGAAAACAGGAGTGAATAAAGCAGTTATAGACACCCAAAGTGCGTAACATTTCGAATCTTGTCGTTCTTCACGATTTCTTTTATGATAATTGTCTCATGTTTTCTACCCATAAGATTATAAGATTATAATTATTAGTACCTGTCAATAAAGACATAATACATTGAATTGTAATTATTAGGGTCGTGAAATCGGTCTTTTAATGATTTATTGACAAAGGATTGGCTTGATAGATCAATTGAATTACATGTAAGTGCAAACGGATTTAAGTAAAACGACCAAGAGCTGTTTGATGTCTGGTGTTCCTATAAACGATAATAGTACAACAATGAAACATCCTTTAGAATAAAACCCACATCCAAGTTATGTCTGGTATTTCTATAAACAGACAAAAGTACACCAGTTGATGACGCTCTGTAACAGCACCCAGGTGATGTCCGGTAATTCTATAAACAGACAATAGTACACCAGTGGACAACTCTCTGAAACAGCATCCAGGTGATCTCTGGTATTTCTATAAACAGACAATAGTACACCACTGGACCACTCTCTGAAACAGAACCCGGGTGATGCCTGGTATTTGTATAAACAGGCAATAGTACAGCACTGGACCACTCTCTGAAACAGCACCCAGGTGATGTCTGGTATTTCTATAAACAATCAATAGTACATCAGTGTATAGTATACCCCGCCTGGCATCACACATACCAATTATTATTATCACTATTATACTGTTGGAAGCTTTGATTAATGTGTTTTTGACAAAACTTGTTGACGTTTAACAACGAGTGTCAATTTCAATATTCAATTTCGCAATTTTTGTCGGCGTAATTAAAATATAACAGAGCTATTACATCAATTTGAGTAGATTGTCAAAGAAATTTTTTATGACTAGTTGCTGTTAGTCGTCGAGAGACCTGGAGATAAAAAAAACGTGATGTCTGGCGAGTTTTAATTTTTATTCTCTTCAATATTCGATACATTTTCATTAAAAATAGCTCTAATAATATTTTATTGGTCGTAAATACATCGTTGTCGGCAACATTTGTTTCATAAACATTAAATTTCACGAACTCTTATTCGTGATGGCCGTCTTTTTATAAATTTTGTACAGGGTGACATGAGCCGGAAGTTAAAAATAAAGCCAAAATTTATAATGAATGTATTATTAAGAATCACATATTCTAATACAATGAAGCGAAAGTATAAGATTTTAAAAAGTGCAAAAATGGAACAAACCTATATAACCACTTAATGGTGGTAATTAATGCCTTTACGCGTTCGATACACTGTTGTATACTAATGGTAGCATGTTCTTTCGAAAATATGTCTGGCTTATTCAACTGATGAGACAGGGTATACTTAAACATTAGGAACACCTGGTGGTGTTTCACTTTGCGGAAAGACCCAACACATTTCAGAGTACCACATCTGTCATTGCTGCTAAATACTACACTTAAAATAGGGAGGCAACACAAAACTTAGTGTTAAGTAAAATTATAGAATAATATGGTAGCAACTCGACATACTATTGTGATGAAAAGTTTAAAATTGATTTGCGGAGCCGCGGTGGCTCAGTGAGTTAGACGCTTGCTCGCTAACCTGAAGGTCCAGGGTTCACCCCGGCATAGGTCTAGATAATACCTTCGGATTTTTCAACCCGGTTTCCTCCTGCCAGAGGCCACGTGTGTTGCAGTCTGTGCACGTTAAAGATCCCTCGACAGTTGGAAATCGAAAAAGAGCAGGCTAATGCCGCTATCCTGGCAAAAATTTCCCTCATCGCACCCTGCATGGCGTTGCCCGATTAAGCAAAAACGACGATGATAGCTAAAACAGATATTTTATATTTTTCAAATAGTTCATGATGGCGGTCGTAAAATTTCTTGAGTGAGGTTTTGAGTCGATTAGGTAAATACCCTTGTAGTAGTAGCTTAGATGTTAAATGCTTCGTCTAGCTAGGAAATCAGCGTAGAAATAACATGCTATAGAGCAACGAATCAATTAAGACACATATACTCCATATGCTGGCGAATACAGAATGTTGCTGCACATAAAGGGAAAATTGACGATTGAAAATTCAAAACCATCACGATTATCATATAATTTTACACTTAGGCTACTCTATGTTTTTGTAATAGTCAAGACGCAGATTCAAATAGGAAGCGAAATTTTCAACATCGGTTGTGTTTGTAATTTTGTAATTAATCAGGATATATGAATTTATATGAATTTATGATCTATTCAAATCTTACAATTCCAGTTTTAGAATGGGAAACAATATAGATATATATATTCAAATCTTACAATTCTAGTTTTAGAATGGAAAACACTATAGATAGATATATTCAAATCTTACAATTCCAGTTTTAGAATGGAAAACTCTATAGATGTATATATTCAAATCTTACAATTCCAGTTTTAGAATGGGAAACAATATAGATATATATATTCAAATCTTACAATTCCAGTTTTAGAATGGAAAACACTATAGATATATATATTCAAATCTTACAATTCCAGTTTTAGAATGGAAAACACTATAGATGTATATATTCAAATCTTACAATTCCAGTTTTAGAATGGAAAACACTATAGATATATATCTATTCAAATCTTACAATTCCAGTTTTAGAATGGGAAACACTATAGATATATATATATTCAAATCTTACAATTCCAGTTTTAGAATAGAAAACACTATAGATATATATATTCAATTCTTGCAATTCCAGTTTTAGAATAGAAAACACTATAGATATATATATTCAAATCTTACAATTTCAGTTTTAGAATGGAAGACACTATAGATATATATATATTCAAATCTTACAATTCCAGTTTTAGAATGGAAAACACTATAGATATATATATTCAAATCTTACAATTTCAGTTTTAGAATGGAAGACACTATAGATATATATATATTCAAATCTTACAATTCCAGTTTTAGAATGGAAAACACTATAGATATATATATTCAAATCTTACAATTCCAGTTTTAGAATGGAAAACACTATAGATATATATATATTCAAATCTTACAATTCCAGTTTTAGAATGGAAAACACTATAGATATATATTCAAATCTTACAATTCCAGTTTTAGAATGGAAAACGCTATAGAAATATATATTCAAATCTTACAATTCGAGTTTTAGAATGGAAAACACTATAGATATATATATTCAAATCTTACAATTCCAGTTTCAGAATGGAAAACACTATAGATATATATATTCAAATCTTACAATTCCAGTTTTAGAATGGAAAACACTAAAGATAGATATATATTCAAATCTTACAATTCCAGTTTTAGAATGGAAACACTATAGATATATATATTCAAATCTTACAATTCCAGTTTTAGAATGGAAAACACTATAGATATATATATTCAAATCTTACAATTCCAGTTTTAGAATGGAAAACAATATAGATATATATATATTAAAATCTTACAATTCTAGTTTTAGAATAGAAAACACTATAGATATATATATTCAAATCTTACAATTCCAGTTTTAGAATAGAAAACACTATAGATATATATATATTAAAATCTTACAATTCTAGTTTTAGAATAGAAAACACTATAGATATATATATATTCAAATCTTACAATTCCAGTTTTAGAATAGAAAACACTATAGATATATATATTCAAATCTTACAATTCTAGTTTTAGAATGGAAAACACTATAGATATATAT
>NW_008708051.1:0-1615 GCF_000327385.1 Lottia gigantea | reverse complement strand
ACACTATAGATATATATATTCAAATCTTACAATTCTAGTTTTAGAATAGAAAACACTATAGATATATATATATTCAAATCTTACAATTCTAGTTTTAGAATAGAAAACACTATAGATATATATATATTCAAATCTTACAATTCCAGTTTTAGAATAGAAAACACTAAAGATATATATATTCAAATCTTACAATTCTAGTTTTAGAATGGAAAACACTAAAGATATATACATATTCAAATCTTACAATTCCAGTTTTAGAATGGAAAACACTATAGATATATATATATATATATATTCAAATCTTATAATTCCACTTTTAGAATGGAAAACACTATAGATATATATATTCAAATCTTACAATTCCAGTTTTAGAATGGAAAACACTATAGATATATATATATATATATTCAAATCTTATAATTCCAGTTTTAGAATAGAAAACACCATAGATATATATTCAAATCTTACAATTCCACTTTTAGAATGGAAAACACTATAGATATATATATTCAAATCTTACAATTCCAGTTTTAGAATGGAAAACACTATAGATATATATATTCAAATCTTACAATTCCAGTTTTAGAATGTAAAACGCTATAGATATATATATTGAAATCTTACAATTCCAGTTTTAGAATGAAAAACACTATAGATATATATATTCAAATCTTACAATTCCAGTTTTAGAATGGAAAACACTATAGATAGATATATATTCAAATCTTACAATTCCAGTTATAGAATGGAAACACTATAGATATATATATTCAAATCTTACAATTCTAGTTTTAGAATGGAAAACACTATAGATATATATATTCAAATCTTACAATTCCAGTTTTAGAATGGAAAACACTATAGATATATATATATATATTAAAATCTTACAATTCTAGTTTTAGAATAGAAAACACTATAGATATATATATTCAAATCTTACAATTCCAGTTTTAGAATAGAAAACACTATAGATATATATATATTCAAATCTTACAATTCTAGTTTTAGAATAGAAAACACTATAGATATATATATATTCAAATCTTACAATTCCAGTTTTAGAATAGAAAACACTATAGATATATATATTCAAATCTTACAATTCTAGTTTTAGAATGGAAAACACTAAAGATATATACATATTCAAATCTTACAATTCCAGTTTTAGAATGGAAAACACTATAGATATATATATATATATATATTCAAATCTTATAATTCCAGTTTTAGAATAGAAAACACTATAGATATATATTCAAATCTTACAATTCCACTTTTAGAATGGAAAACACTATAGATATATATATTCAAATCTTACAATTCCAGTTTTAGAATGGAAAACACTATAGATATATATATATATATATTCAAATCTTATAATTCCAGTTTTAGAATAGAAAACACCATAGATATATATTCAAATCTTACAATTCCACTTTTAGAATGGAAAACACTATAGATATATATATTCAAATCTTACAATTCCAGTTTTAGAATGGAAAACACTATAGATATATATATTCAAATCTTACAATTCCAGTTTTAGAATGTAAAACGCTATAGATATATATATTGAAATCTTACAATTCCAGATTTAGAATGGAAAACACTT
>NW_008708050.1:0-1058 GCF_000327385.1 Lottia gigantea | reverse complement strand
AACCCCCCCCATTCCCCTAAATATGCCACTGGTCATAATGGTTTAGTATGACATTGCTTTTCGCACTTAGTGAAAACAAGTAGGGCATAAAGGTGACAATTCACGTGGGTGGCAATCTTTGTATAAAATGACGAAAATATCCTCACGGTGGAAATTCATTAGTATTTAGTTGTGTAACAGTATTGTGTATGGCCGATGCTGCTTGAATAGAAACGTGGCATTTGTGAAGACGTCAGGATTGTTCGGCATCTAATCTAATTAATTATTGTTGGTTTGTCAACTTGGCATCACAATATCTTGTTCAGAAGAAAGATTACTGACTCTTATCAGTAGACCTTAGAATGTTGATGTAACCAGACTGAAAAAAACACTTTGGAAAAGAGAGCGACAATCAATGAATAATTGGCCCTTGTCCGTCAAAACTTTTTGATCGTGCTGCCCTTAAGAATGTATTTCTTTCATTCTAAAACGTATTCAATGTTTATTCTATCTATAATCCAAGTTATCAGACCTCAAACAAGATTATTTGGCCTAGTCCTAATCACCAGCTAATGTCCTGACCCATTCATATCGTGCACGCGCTAACTCGCGCCGTTTGAAGTCATTTCCGGGCGAGTAGGATGTGGGTCGAATATGGCAGAACTAGGTGAAGTAAGAATTGAGGAGAGTTTACGAGTTAAAATAGGTAGGAATGGTTGTTAAAATATATGTTGTAAGTGTTTCAATGTGTGTGAAATATTTTATTAATGTGCCAATGGTTGACTGCAAGTATAAAGTGAGTTTTAAGCCGAATAACGGTACATCTTTACCGTTAATCATTCACAGACGCTTACTCGATTATCCAGTCTGATTGTCCTATATTTAAGAGTTAATCTGAAAGTCTAACCTGGACGATTCTGTTAAGTGAATATGTTAATATGCACAGTGAAATAGGATAGGAAATTTGATACAAAATTTTAGTTATTTTAAAATCAGTACGTAATTATGCTGTAAATCTTGAATCAACTCAATATTTCTATAGAATTTTGAACATGTTGAAATAGTCCGTGATTCGGATT
>NW_008708049.1:7145-9170 GCF_000327385.1 Lottia gigantea | reverse complement strand
CTAACTAGGGATAATAGGGGTATTAAGGAAAGAATAAAACTTAACAAGATATATACTAGCTAGGGATAATAGGGGTATTAAGGAAAGAATAAAACATAACAAGTTATATACTTACTAGGGATAATAGGGGTAATAAGGAAAGAATAAAACCTAACAAGATATATACTAACTAGGAATAATAGGGGTATTAAGGAAGAATAAAACATAACAATATATATACTAACTTGGCATAATAGGGGTATTAAGGAAAGAATAAAACCTAACAAGATATATACTAGCTAGGGATAATAGGGGTATTAAGGAAAGAATAAAACATAACAAGATATATACTAACTAGGGATAATAGGGGTATTAAGGAAAGAATAAAACCTAACAATATATATACTAACTAGGGATAATAGGGGTATTAAGGAAAGAATAAAACATAACAAGATATATACTAACTAGGGATAATAGGGGTATTAAGGAAAGAATAAAACCTAACAATATATATACTAACTAGGGATAATAGGGGTATTAAGGAAAGAATAAAACATAACAAGATATATACTAGCTAGGGATATTAGGGGTATTAGGAAAGAATAAAACCTAACAAAATATATATTAACTAGGAATAATAGGGGTATTAAGGGAAAGAATAAAAGATAACAAGATATATACTAGCTAGGGGTATTAAGGAAATAATAAAACCTAACAAGGTATATACTAACTAGGGATAATAGGAGTATTAAGGAAATAATAAAACATAACAAGATATATACTAACTAGGGATAATAGAGGTATTAAGGAAATAATAAAACCTAACAAGATATATACTAACTAGGGATAATAGGGGTATTAAGGAAATAATAAAACATAACAAGATATATACTAACTAGGAATAATAGGGGTATTAAGGAATGAATAAAACCTAACAAGATATATACTAACTAGGAATAATAGGAGTATTAAGGAAATAATAAAACATAACAAGATATATACTAACTAGGGATAATAGGGGTATTAAGGAATGAATAAAACCTAACAAGATATATTAACTAATAGGAGTATTAAGGAAATAATAAAACCTAACAAGGTATATACTAACTAGGAATAATAGGAGTATTAAGGAAATAATAAAACATAACAAGATATATACTAACTAGGAATAATAGGAGTATTAAGGAAATAATAAAACCTAACAAGGTTTATACTAACTAGGGATAATAGGAGTATTAAGGAAATAATAAAACCTAACAAGGTTTATACTAACTAGGGATAATAGGAGTATTAAGGAACATAAGAGATAAAAGACAATAACAAGAGTGAGTTAGTAACAAAGTGAAGTCATGATGAAGGTAATCATAGGTTACTAATCTGTAAACATGATATAAGGTAGTTCACCAGGCTCTTAATCTAAACCTTTTGAACTGCCAGGTTTAATATTGAAAATATTCTCATAAAATACTTGGTCCATAGGGGCTTTTGTTCTGGTGCAAAATTGCAAGGGGGCTTTTGTCTGTCCACCAAATATCATTATTGTAATAGATACCTATGTCCTCTTAGTTTCTTGAATGAGAGTAATCTCTAGTACCAGACAAACTACCAAAAAGATGAGTTATTTAAAGGCGCTCCTGATAATTTGTAGTGATCTAGTCTAAATCAATTAATTGAATTACCCACTTCAACATGGCGGTTTCCACGAGCTAGCTGCCTCGATCTCCCAAAGTGAGTAGACCATCAACAAAGAAGAAAGAAGTATAAATATGGCAAGTTTTCTCCTCTGCCACTTCATTGTTAGAGGTACCCCAATTGCTGTAGTGCGCCGGCCTGAAGGAATTGCAAAGAGGTTTTTTAGGATTAGAATGGTGCAAATGGAAGCACTAGACTAGAAATCCTCTTTCAAATGACTTTAACAATGATCACTAATTGTAAGGAATAAAACTGATCAATATAAATAAAAAAAATTCTTTATTCTGTTCAATTTAGGTGAGAAAATTTCTCATAATGTACTTATAATGATGAGTTAGTTAGCGTTTATACGGT
>NW_008708049.1:4684-6585 GCF_000327385.1 Lottia gigantea | reverse complement strand
TTCCTCTGCAGAAGGCATCTGGAGGCACCCCAGACACAATTAAAAGTTGACAAATGTGCACTGACTACACATCCAGATTATTTGAAGTTGTAAAAAATCCTGTGGAATTCCATGACAAGAGCCAAACTGTAAACAAATATTGTCTTGATCTTAAAACAATTCTTTATGGCAACAATTACAATTTTGACAGAAAAGTTTTGGACAATATAATAGAACTTTTTCTGAATCTGTTAATAAGAATGGGTAAGATCTTTTCCTGCATATTCTATGTTTTCTCAAAACCCAATAGTTTCAAACTCCTTTACAATTACAGTAGTTATGTGCATTGAACCAGCTTACATAAAATCCATGTTATTTTTGAAATTTGTTTAATAATGGATGGAAACTTGACAGATAATATGATCATTTGATTAGGTTTATCTGACAGTTATCATTCTTTTGGGGGCATCAAGCCACTATTGGTCATCAGTCATAAAGATATTAGCCGTAACACTGATAGCAGAGCCTCAGTTAGTTTGGAATAGAGGTTATCTACCACAATATTAAGTACAAAAACATGTATTAGAGCTCCCTGGGTAAAATAAAAATTAGTGCAAAATATGCACTAGAATTGTCTTAGATTCTCCAATAATAAGTGCAAAGATATTTACTAAAGTTTCTTCAGTTCTCCAATAATAAGTACAGAGACATGTACTAGAGGTTCTTGAATTCGCCAGTAATAATTGCATAGATATGTACCAGAGTTTCTTAGATTCTCCAATAATAAGTACAGAGACATGTACTAGAGTTTCTTAAATTCTCCAGTAATAAGTGCAAAGATATGTACCATAGTTTCTTAGATTCTCCAATAATAAGTACAGAGACATGTACTAGAGTTTCTTAAATTCTCCAGTAATAATTGCAAAGATATGTACCAGAGTTTCTTAGATTCTCCAATAATAAGTACAGAGACATGTACTAGAGTTTCTTAAATTGTCCAGTAATAATTGCAAAGATATGTACCAGAGTTTCTTAGATTCTCCAATAATAAGTACTGAGACATGTACTAGAGTTTCTTAAATTCTCCAGTAATAAGTGCAAAGATATGTACCAGAGTTTCTTAGATTCTCCAATAATAAGTACAGAGACATGTACTAGAGTTTCTTAAATTCTCCAATAAAAAGTGCAAAGATATGTACTAAAGTTTCTTCGGTTCTCCAATAATAAGTACAGAGATATGTACTAGAGTTTCTCCGGTTCTCCAATAATAAGTACAGAGACATGTACTAGAGTTTCTTAAATTCTCCAGTAATAATTGCAAAGATATGTACCAGAGTTTCTTAGATTCTCCAATAATAAGTACAGAGACATGTACTAGAGTTTCTTAAATTCTCCAGTAATAATTGCAAAGATATGTACCAGAGTTTCTTAGATTCTCCAATAATAAGTACTGAGACATGTACTAGAGTTTCTTAAATTCTCCAGTAATAAGTGCAAAGATATGTACCAGAGTTTCTTAGATTCTCCAATAATAAGTACAGAGACATGTACTAGAGTTTCTTAAATTCTCCAATAAAAAGTGCAAAGATATGTACTAAAGTTTCTTCGGTTCTCCAATAATAAGTACAGAGAAATGTACTAGAGTTTCTTAGATTCTCCAATAATAAGTGCAAAGACATGTACTAGAGTTTCTTAAATTCTCCAGTAATAAGTGCAAAGACATGTGCTAGATTTTCTTATATTCTCCAGTTATAAGTGCAAAGACTTTTACTGGATAAGCCAAAAGCAAATGTCCTATGATTAAGTGGGTAAAATATTAGCAGTTGCTTTATTTAATTTATTTAATGCCTAGCATGCCCTAGTTGAAAGATTTTGTTTAAATTTAATTTTATTTTGGTTTGCAGACAGATTCTAGTGGTGAT
>NW_008708049.1:0-1434 GCF_000327385.1 Lottia gigantea | reverse complement strand
GAAATGAAGAAAAAACATATTTCTGAAGGATATAATATTCAGCAGATCTTTTCCACCATCTTTTTATACGCCCACACGTAAGATGGGCGTATATTGTAATCACCCCGTCGGTTCACATTTGGCTCGTGCTCACTCTACAGGCTACAGTTCTTTATGGATTCTTTTGATTTTTATTTTGTGTGTCAATGTCATTATGAAGATGATCCCTATTGATTTTCGTGATGATCGGATAATTTTTCACCGAAACATCGTGTCTGACTTGACGTTTTTCTCTATTAGCTATATTGTGCAACTCGTGCTCACTCTACAGGCTACAATTTTTTACAGATTCTTTTGATTTTTATTTTGTGTGTCAATGTCATTATGAAGATGATCCCTATTGATTTTCGTGATGATCGGATAATTTTTCACCGAAACATCGTGTCTGACTTGACGTTTTTCTCTATTAGCTATATTGTGCAACTCGTGCTCACTCTACAGGCTACAATTTTTTACAGATTCTTTTGATTTTTATTTTGTGTGTCAATGTCATTATGAAGATGATCCCTATTGATTTTCGTGATGATCGGATAATTTTTCACCGAAATATCGTGTCTGACTTGACGTTTTTCTCTATTAGCTATATTGTGCAACTCGTGCTCACTCTACAGGCTACAATTTTTTACAGATTCTTTTGATTTTTATTTTGTGTGTCAATGTCATTATGAAGATGATCCCTATTGATTTTCGTGATGATCGGATAATTTTTCACCGAAATATCGTGTCTGACTTGACGTTTTTCTCTATTAGCTATATTGTGCAACTCGTGCTCACTCTACAGGCTACAATTTTTTACAGATTCTTTTGATTTTTATTTTGTGTGTCAATGTCATTATGAAGATGATCCCTATTTATTTTAGTGATGATCGGATAATTTTTCACCGAAATATCGTGTCTGACTTGACGTTTTTCTCTATTAGCTATATTGTGCAACTCGTGCTCACTCTACAGGCTACAATTTTTTACAGATTCTTTTGATTTTTATTTTGTATGTCAATGTCATTATGAAGATGATCCCTATTGATTTTCGTGATGATCGGATAATTTTTCACCGAAATATCGTGTCTGACCTGACGTTTTACTCTATTAGCTATATTGTGCAACTCGTGCTCACTCTACAGGCCACAATTCTTTGCAGATTCTTTTGATTTTTATTTTGTATGTCAATGTCATTATGAAGATGATCCCTATCGATTTTCGCGATGATCGGAAAATATTTCACCGAAATATCGTGTCTGACTTGACGTTTCACTCTATTAGCTATATTGTGCAACCCTGTAGTCACTAAAGACTGTTTAATCATTTCTGACTGCTGCCAGTGGGCGTATGTTACCTTGCCTGGCAAGCTATCTTTTATTTTGAAAATAACTTTTACCTATACAGGAAAATGGAACT
>NW_008708048.1:0-1056 GCF_000327385.1 Lottia gigantea | reverse complement strand
ACACATCTAAAATATAAATACACATTGTTTATTCTACTACATATCTCAAATATAAATACACATTGTTTATTCTACTACACATCTAAAACATAAATACACATTGTTTATTCTACTACACATCTAAAATATAAATACAAATTGTTTATTCTACTACATATCTCAAATATAAATACACATTGTTTATTCTACTACACATCTAAAACATAAATACACATTGTTTATTCTACTACATATCTCAAATATAAATACACATTGTTTATTCTACTACACATCTAAAATATAAATACACATTGTTTACTCCTCTACACATCTAAAATATAAATACACATTGTTTATTCTACTTCATATCTTAAATATAAATACACATTGTTTATTCTACTACACATCTAAAATATAAATACACATTGTTTATTCTACTTCACATCTAAAATATAAATACACATTGTTTATTCTACTTCACATCTAAAATATAAATACACATTATTTATTCTACTACACATCTAAAATATAAATCAGGGTTCATACAGCACTTTGCCTCAAAAATTCAAAGACTTTTCAAGGACTCTGGGCTTTGAAATTCAAGGACTTTTCAAGGATATTAGTCTGACAGAATACACATGTACCTTAATTCTGAACTGTGAAATCAATAAAGATAGTTAATATTTGTCAATGGGGTTAATGATAAAAATTTACACAATTTGACTCAACTCAAAATTCAAGGACTTTTCAAGAGAAAATGGGTTTTTTATGGTGTTTTCAAAGACTTTTTTTGAAATCAAGGTTTTTCAAGGCAACAGACGGAATTCAAGGGTTTTTCAAGGCCGTGCGAACCCTGTAAATACACATTGTTTATTCTACTACACATCTAAAATATAAATACACATTGTTTATTCTACTTCACATCTAAAATATAAATACACATTGTTTATTCTACTACACATCTCAAATATAAATACACATTGTTTATTCTACTACACATCTCAAATATAAATACACATTGTTTATTCTACTACACATCTCAAATATAAATACACATTGTTTATTCTACTACACATC
>NW_008708047.1:0-1056 GCF_000327385.1 Lottia gigantea | reverse complement strand
AGCATCGTGGTACTGCATCCGTTGTGTTGCCCNNGCTGTGGTTTTGATACCAGTGTCAGTCGTAGTAGTGTCGGAACCATCAAGCAATTTGTCTTTTTTGATCAAATATTTATCCATTTTTCCTACGTTTGGTTGTTTGATTCATATGAATACAATTTAGGATAATATTATCTATTAGTTAGTATTTATAATTAACCAATAAAATCTTTTGAATTTTGAGACGGGACAGATTACAATCCAGTATCAGACCAATAATTTTTTTACCAATTACGCTTTACGCAGACTTTTTATGATTTTCAACGAACTCAATTGTATCAAATTATCTATTCTAATGTAATTAAATTTAAAAAGCTATGATGTCTGGTTTCATCCTCAGCTAAGAATACACAGCAAGATTTGATTTAGGATAATTCTCTGGAAAAACTTGGTAACATTGAGAAATACAAACCTATATAAAACTTGTGAAACTGTACTAAAGAGGTGTGAAATATTTCAATTAAGTTAGGTATTCTCTATAAATTACACCCCAACTGTCAAATCTATTGATGTTTGTAATTTAACATACCTGTAGATGTCTTAATTAATATTTCAACTGACATAAATAGTAATTTAATCCTCTTAATTAACCTTCCTTGTTTAATCATAGTAGAAACTATTCATATCAAACTGAATACCAAATATTCATTCAATTCAAAGATGTCATTTAATTCTAGGTTTATTTTGGATTCATATTGACCTTTGTTTAGTCGATACAGCAAGTTGGTACCATAATTCAATAGCACACCGAACCATCATTCATGACTAATTCAAATCGATCTCAAGTTCAATTCATTCGTACCTTTCAAATGGTATCTTTTGACTAAGGAAATGAATAGTTGTTCTTTATAACAACAAAATATACTGTTGAAGGGACACTTCCCGAAACTGCAACCAATAATTCGTTCTTAGACTTGGGTCATCAAAAAAGTTAGTTTTTTCCCTATTAATGACCGCTCTTTAAGTTAATGTCTTTATTCAACCGACGTGTGAAAGAATTTACTTTGACCGAAGATTAAA
>NW_008708046.1:0-1056 GCF_000327385.1 Lottia gigantea | reverse complement strand
TAATGAGGTTATTTATATTCAATCGTGTAACGATGTTCGGAATATCTCGTCAAATGTATAGCTTTATTCTCGCGGTGACATTTTCCCTTTCCAACTTTATTGATTTCTGTTTCCAGACCTATTCCCTGACTTTACTACAGGCGACAACTATGAAATCTTGATGTTTTTTTCTGTGTATATATTTAATAGATTAAAACTTGATCATTTGCTTGTTTTTACCAGCCATGTGTCGAAAAACTGATTTGGCAGAAATTGATGGTTAGGGGTTTTAACAGACCTTTCAGATAAAAAGAACACATTCAGATATAAAACTCAAATTTCATTTCATTAGTCCAAACAAATACAGAACAGAGAAATATACAGCTCCCAACAGCAGGATTTAAAATTCAATTCATTTTGTTATGGTACAGAAAGTAAGGATGTAAAACTCAATTCATTTCATTATGGTACAGAAAGTAAGGATGTAAAACTCAATTCATTTCATTATGATACAGAAAGTAAGGATGTAAAACTCAATTCATTTTATTATGGTACAGAAAGTAAGGATGTAAAACTCAATTCATTTCATTATGGTACAGAAAGTAAGGATGTAAAACTCAATTCATTTTATTATGGTACAGAAAGTAAGGATGTAAAACTCAATTCATTTTATTATGGTACAGAAAGTAAGGATGTAAAACTCAATTCATTTCATTATGGTACAGAAAGTAAGGATGTAAAACTCAATTCATTTTATTATGGTACAGAAAGTAAGGATGTAAAACTCAATTCATTTCATTATGGTACAGAAAAGTGGAATGTAAAACTGCAATGAAGCTTCATTTTGTTTCATTAGCTCAAAACAAAGTTTCTGTATTTCGTAGCATTAGCCCAATGAGGTACAAAAAAGATAAAAAAAAACACCAATTTATTTCAATAGAATTATTATGTACAGAACAGTAGAATGTATTTCTTTGTTACGGTCAGAGGTTAAATTCCATTTCATTTCAAAACTCATGTACATCTGTGTACATGTTAAATTTGGAGCTGAAATTTTGAATTCTTTTTAGTCAAATT
>NW_008708045.1:0-1054 GCF_000327385.1 Lottia gigantea | reverse complement strand
GAAAAGTTTTAGATATGTTCATGAAAGGTTAATTTGAATAGATTTAGCTATGTTCATGAAAGTTTTATGAGAAAAGTTTTAGATATGTTCATGAAAGGTTAATTTGAATAGTTTTAGATATGTTCATGAAAGGTTAATTTGAATAGATTTAGATATGTTCATGAAAGGTTAATTTGAATTGATTTAGATATGTTCATGAAAGGTTAATTTGAATAGTTTTAGATATGTTCATGAAAGGTTAATTTGAATAGTTTTAGATATGTTCATGAAAGTTTTTTGAGAAAAGTTTTAGATATGTTCATGAAAGGTTTATTTGAATAGTTTTAGATATGTTCATGAAAGTTTTTTGAGAAAAGTTTTAGATATGTTCATGAAAGTTTTATGAGAATAGTTTTAGATATGTTCATAAAAAGGTTATTTTGAATAGATTTAGATATGTTCATGAAAGGTTAATTTGAATAGTTTTAGATATGTTCATGAAAGTTTTATGAGAATAGTTTTAGATATGTTCATAAAAAGGTTAATTTGAATAGATTTAGATATGTTCATGAAAGGTTAATTTGAATAGATTTAGATATGTTCATGAAAGTTTTATGAGAAAAGTTTTAGATATGTTCATGAAAGGTTAATTTGAATAGTTTTAGATATGTTCATGAAAGGTTAATTTGAATAGATTTAGATATGTTCATGAAAGGTTAATTTGAATTGATTTAGATATGTTCATGAAAGGTTAATTTGAATAGTTTTAGATATGTTCATGAAAGGTTAATTTGAATAGTTTTAGATATGTTCATGAAAGTTTTTTGAGAAAAGTTTTAGATATGTTCATGAAAGGTTAATTTGAATAGTTTTAGATATGTTCATGAAAGTTTTATGAGAATAGTTTTAGATATGTTCATAAAAAGGTTAATTTGAATAGATTTAGATATGTTCATGAAAGTTTTATGAGAATAGTTTTAGATATGTTCATAAAAAGCGTTAATTTGAATAGATTTAGATATGTTCATGAAACGGTTAATTTGAATAGATTTAGATATATTCANGAAAGTTTTAG
>NW_008708044.1:7053-9178 GCF_000327385.1 Lottia gigantea | reverse complement strand
ATGAGACAGACAGAATATGTCTATATATGGATAAATGAAGATAAAAAAAAAGGCAGGAAAGTTAGTAGACGGTGACAAAACAGTAATAAAATAGATTACTATACTCTTAGCTATCTCTGACTTCCTTGATATACACATAAATCTAGGGATATTACAGATTACTCAGTCTGTCTACCATTAATAATGTCACATTATTATCACTAGCCTGGTATATAACTTAAAGCACTTTGTCTTATAAGACACGCCATGGGATGCGTTTAACCGTCATTCGTCCAGACTTATGAATTCTCAACTACAAAACCAACAGTGCCAAATCATCCAAATCCATCTACCAACTATCAACAACTACCTAATCTTACACTGGAAGAAACCATCTTATAAGAATTGACTGAAGTAGACATCTTCAATAGCCAGCACTAACCAGAACAAAGACACAAACTCCAAACCAATCTATACCTATATTCCTTCTATTCATAATATCAAATCCAATCAAATGCCCCAATTTGACACTTGTCAAAGACCACATACATCATAGACAAATCAGACTCTGTAGTTTCCAAATCAGTTACACTAGGGTTTAAGATACTGAGATACTAGGAAAGTCATTCCTGGCCTTTGTAAGTTTTTTTCTCTTCTGCCCTTCACACAAATTTTGGTCTTTAAGTTTTATCCCTTGTTTCCAGAAAAATTCTGTAAAAAAAGAAATTAAATTGGTCTAGCTAGCCTAATGTAAAAATAAATTCACTACACAGTTCAAAATATTAAAATATACACATTGGTTATTGGGAGACTTTGTAATAATTCTTGTTTAATGAAATTAGCACACACATTCCCCTTTAATATTGATTTATAAGTATATGAGAAGAAAAGTCATAAATGTCACAGACATATCATAGATAGATTTTATAGTCTTCTAGATTAAACAGATTTGGTATATATCAGACAAAATAACGACTTTTAAATTCATTAGACTCAGGCAGTGGGTGGAGTGGGGAGCAAATATTACTAATTTGGGTACAAGGTACTACAAAACTTTTTGACGAAACAAATTTGATTTCAGAGTCAAATTTTGAATGGAAAGCTTGAATGACCTCTTGAATAAGTCAGTCGACCCAGCTATATATGGGTTTGGATGATCTGGGAAAGATCAATGCCAAGAAGTTTGGCGAAGGACTCTTTTTGAACCTAAGTTGTTGTAAAATATAGGTGTTTCTTTCTTTTTCTTTGTTATGCAAGGATAAGATCATACTATGAGAAATGTGATTCTTTGGAATTTAAAATTGTCAAATCTGTATCTATATGAATGATATTGTGTAGGAAATAGTTTTTGGAATTATATTATAATATTCACAGAGAAGAGAGAGTTACAAAATTAAAGATAGTGGACCACAGCCATATACGCCCACCGCAGTAAATATTCAAGATTTAGGGGTAAGGGCAATAACTCTGCTTCTTACAATCGAAAATAGCTCAAATTCGTACTTGATATTCGTTTTATGAATATGTCAACACATACTGAATTTCATTTGATTCCTTCAAACACTCTGGTGTTTACGAGCAATTGATGTTGATAGAAGCACTTACTGTATAGAGGTTAAAGGGCGATAACTCCTCAAAACTGACGTAAGAGGCCTAAATCTTGAATTAAACTTCTTAAACCTTTCGATTTAGGTCCAATAACATCCATTTTAAGTTTCATCAAAGTCGGTTGAAAACTAAGAGAGTAATAGCATATTCAAGATTTTGGGGCAAGGGCAATAATTCTGCTTCTAACGGTCGAAAATAGCCCAAATTCGAACTTGATCTTTGTTTTATAAATATGTATACAAATACCGAATTTCATTTGATTCCATCCAAAAATCTAGTTTTTAGAGCGTTTACAAGCAAATGTTGACGGACGGACGGACAGACAGGGGTGCCAACAATATACGTCCACATAAAGAGATGTGGGCGTAAAAAACTACGTGTAATTTTGTAAGTCTCTCTTCCTTATGATAAAGTGAATGTCTTTCTAATCAAATGCCAAAGGTTTAATACAATTTATTTAGAATTTGGTTCATAATGAATCTGCATCTATGAATGATATTGTGCAGCATATAGCTTTTATAATAGTATTAAAAAATTC
>NW_008708044.1:0-969 GCF_000327385.1 Lottia gigantea | reverse complement strand
TTACTGAGTTGTATTTTGTAATCAACTGAATCTATTGAGATGTTTTAAATACAACTCACTATCAATTCTACTAATTATTATGGTTTTTGATTACTGAGTTGTATTCTGTAATCAACTGAATCTATTGAGATGTTTTAAATACAACTCACTATCAATTCTACTAATTATTATGGTTTTTGATTACTGAGTTGTATTTTATAATCAACTGAATCTATTGAGATGTTTTAAATACAACTCACTATCAATTCTACTAATTATTATGGTTTTTGATTACTGAGTTGTATTCTGTAATCAACTGAATCTATTTAGATGTTTTAAATACAACTCACTATCAATTCTACTAATTATTATGGTTTTTGATTACTGAGTTGTATTTTGTAATCAACTGAATCTATAGAAATGTTTTTAAATACAACTCACTATCAATTCTACTAATTATTATGGTTTTTGATTACTGAGTTGTATTCTGTAATCAACTGAATCTATTGAGATGTTTAAATACAACTCACTATCAATTCTACTAATTATTATGGTTTTTGATTACTCAGTTGTATTTTATAATCAACTGAATCTATTGAGATGTTTTAAATACAACTCACTATCAATTCTACTAATTATTATGGTTTTTGATTACTCAGTTGTATTCTATAATTAACTGAAATCATTGAGATGTTTTAAATACAACTCACTATCAATTCTACTAATTGTTATGGTTTTTGATTACTGAGTTGTATTCTGTAATCAACTGAATCATTGAGATGTTTTAAATACAACTCACTATCAATTCTACTAATTGTTATGGTTTTTGATTACTGAGTTGTATTCTGTAATCAACTGAATCTATTGAGATGTTTTAAATACAACTCACTGTCAATTCTACTAATTATTATGGTTTTTGATTACTGAGTTGTATTTTATAATCAACTGAATCTATTGAGATGTTTAAATACAACTCACTATCAATTCTAC
>NW_008708043.1:0-1057 GCF_000327385.1 Lottia gigantea | reverse complement strand
TTTTATTAATGATAATACAAATTTTATCAAATTAAAAGAATAAAAAGTCAAGGGCAATAACTCATAAACTGTTCATCGAAAATGCATCAAGTTAGAACTTGTTCAGGATTTTATCTATTTCAATGATCACACCAAGTTTCATCAGAATGGGTTTTAAATTGTAGCTTCAATCCTGCTCACAAAGTATTTTGACTCATTTTGGCAATAACTCAAAAACCCTTGTCCGAGATCTTATCAATTCCAATGATCACAACAAGTTTTAATAAAATTGGATGAAAACTGAAGCTTCAATTGTGTAAACAAATAATTTTTGACGCGTTTTATCAAGTCAAGGGCAATAACTCAAAACCCGTTCATCGAAAGTACGTCAAATTCTAACTTGAACAAGATGTTATCAATTTTAAGGAGCATACCAAGTTTCATCAGAATCGGATGAAAACTGTATTTTTTACAATGCTGATGTGTTTTTATAAATTTAAGGGCAATAACTCAAAACCCATTCATCGAATTTATGTGAAATTCGAACTTGACCGAGATCTTATTAATCTTAAGAAGCATACTAAGTTTCATCCAAATAAGATGACAAATGTGGTCTCTAGAGTGCTCACGAACTAAATATGATGCGTTTTTACAAAGTCAAGTGCAATAACTCAAAACCCGTTCATCGAAAATATGTGAAATTCAAACTTGACTGAGATCTTATCAATCTTAGGGATCATACCAAGTTTCATTAAAATCAGATAAAAACTGTAGTCTCTAAAGTGCTCACAAGAAATGTTGACGGACGGGCCGAAGGATAGGGGTGACGACAATATACAACCACATATTCATGTTGGTGTATAAAATTGAGCATTATAGTTGAGTAATGTGGGTAATGTTTTTGTGTTCGTCAAATTCGAATTTGAAGAGAATATCGTCTGCCAAAAAATAATCTTCAATTTCTGTCTTATTTGCTAAAAGATGTATTAAGTTTTTAGATGTCAAAAATTCAAAAAGCGTGTGATTTTGACATGTCAGTTTTTCTGTAGTCATTTCACTTTTAATTTGTAATATGCCG
>NW_008708042.1:7719-9176 GCF_000327385.1 Lottia gigantea | reverse complement strand
CTTTAAACCCATACCTATTACACTGTCTATTGAGCCCTTCAACGTTCCATACCAAAATTGAAAGCCATTTTTGAGGAATTTCTAATGGGCCCTGGCCTGGTAGCTATTGGTTTGTATTTTCTTTCTGGTTGGTTCCAGTACGCGGTTTAAGTGTTCTGACTTTAACCAGTTTATCGGCCGCTTCATCTAGACGGAAGATTTCATTTTCTACCTGCAGTTTGTCAAATTTCATTACACTAAACTTTCCATCTCCTTTTGCTCTCTTTAGATGTGGAAATCTTCAGAAATAGATATGTTACTGCCTTTCAAATGTTTTGCTGATTGTAGAATTCTTATACGTTGTGTTGGTTTTCCAAGGGTTACCAGGATGGTCGTCTTTGCTGATGGCATCCTGTGAACATGCTGAATGTCAATATCTTCGTCTATATTTAGGTTTGATCTAAATATGTCTCTTACTGTGTTTTCTGTATCATCCGAAGAATACACCACATTATATAAAATAATATTGTTGCGTCTTGCTGCTCTGTCTAACATTTCTACTTTGGACTCTAACCTCTTAACACAGTTTTTCAGTTCGACATTTTCTTCCATTATTTAACCCATCTCCCGCTCTACGTTTTCAATCTTATGGTTTAGCTTATCCAGGTTTTTGTTTACTTCTGACCTCATGTCTTTCATTTCTTTCAGAACTTCTAGCATGCTAACTTCTCCATCAAGGGTGGTCTGTCTAGTCTTAGGTGGACCAGGTTTAGTCTCCACATCATTGGACAGCAAAATTAAAATTTGTATGATGATGGTAATCATACATTGGTTCTTCATTTGTTTTGTTTTCGTCAATTTCATGATTGTTTGATTTCGTTAATCAAGTTCGCCTGTCCAACATGTACAGTTTTGACACAAAAAATATTGTCTTTGTAAGAAATTTACAGACGTTTTCTTTCTCCCGATCGTGATAAGATTATCTGCGCTTCCAAAAAACCATTTCCTTTTTGACGTACTTTGTTTCGGTCGATTAAAACAGCTATTTGTTTACAGACATCGAAATGATTGCCACCATCTTGGTTTGTACCTTATATGAAAATCTATATCTGCTACTAGAATGTGGTGTATATCTGCTACTAGAATGTGGTCTATATCTGCTACTAGCATGTGGTTTATATCTGCTACTAGAATGTGGTTTATATCTGCTACTAGAATGTGGTGTATATCTGCTTCTAGAATGTGGTCTATATCTGCTACTAGCATGTGGTTTATATCTGCTACTAGAATGTGGTTTATATCTGCTACTAGAATGTGGTGTATATCTGCTACTAGAATGTGGTCTATATCTGCTACTAGCATGTGGTTTATATCTGCTACTAGAATGTGGTCTATATCTGCTACTAGAATGTGGTGTTTATATCTGCTACTAGCATGTGGTTTATATCTGCTACTAGAATGTGGTTTATATCTGCTAC
>NW_008708042.1:0-1065 GCF_000327385.1 Lottia gigantea | reverse complement strand
TGTCAATTTTCGTTGCTTATAATTTTACTTGATAAACAAGATGGCTGCCAGTGATAGATACTCATTAAAGTTCTCTGGAAACATCTCCAATCAAAATCGAAAACGAAAGAATTTGAAAAAAAAAACATTATGAATTTATGTGTTTGTGAGTTGTTCGGTGTGATCAAGATTTTGGAATTATTCTGAGGATTATATTTACAGATAAGGATATTATTTCTTATTACATTTTTATCATCTATTCTGGTACTTAATTATTAAATTTACAAATAAATTAAAATGTATTGATATACTCATTTTTTCTTATACAAGTTGTTATATATTAGTTCTAGTCTTGTACGTTGTATTAGGTGACGGATTAACATAAGTCTCTGCTTGTTTCGAAACCCAGTTTATACTTTATATAATATATGTATAATCAATGAATAAAATATTGTTTAAACAATTGTATATTGTAAACCAAACAGGAACTGTTGCAGTAGGTTTTCTACTAAAACTATTCACTATCTTCCATTTGTTTCATTCAAAAACTGCTTAATAACTGATAAGGTAACTTCACTATTTCTAAGTTTTATCAACTCCATATTGGGAACAAGTTTTGATAGTGACAATCAAGAACAAGTCGACTCCATTAAGACAGGACTGAAAAGGGAATTACGATCATAATATGTAATTGAGTGTCTAATAGTACTATATTTTCTCTTCATCTTTGATAAGGAAAATATTACCTCAATTAATTCAATTTATTTTATGTGTTAGTCACATTATTATCGTAACAGTACATTTTCATATATTCATTTATTTTCTTCCTTATTTTTTGTTTATCATTTTGTATGTTATTGTAGTTGTATGTAGAAAGATCCCAGGGAAGATTGCCTTGTGCATCTGGGTTTCTAATAAAGTTATTATTATTATTATTAGTACTATTATATATAATGAATATTTCACTGTGATTAACCGGACGGATAAAGTGTTGAGTATCTGTGTTACTTTAAAAGAAGAACAGTTCTATAAAAGTTTACAATTGTTGCTTTTCGGCCACTATACAACACAATCTAGAGCCTCAGA
>NW_008708041.1:0-1059 GCF_000327385.1 Lottia gigantea | reverse complement strand
GTAAATAGATGTTAGAAACATTGTATAATATTACTGTAGATAGATGATAGAAACATTGTATAATATTACTGTAAATAGATGTTAGAAACATTGTATAATATTGCTGTAGGTAGATGTTAGAAACATTGTATAATATTACTGTAAATAGATGTTAGAAACATTGTATAATATTACTGTAAATAGATGTTAGAAACATTGTATAATATTACTGTAAATAGATGTTAGAAACACCTTGTATAATATTACTGTAAATAGATGTTAGAAACATTGTATAATATTACTGTAAATAGATGTTAGAAACATTGTATAATATTACTGTAGATAGATGATAGAAACATTGTATAATATTGCTGTAGGTAGATGTTAGAAACATTGTATTATGTTATTGTAGATAGATGATAGAAACATTGTATAATATTACTGTAGGTAGATGATAGAAACATTGTATAATATTACTGTAGATAGATGATAGAATAATAATAATAAATACAATATTTATAGAGCGCGTTATATAAAAACAATTACTCTAAGCGCTTCACATAAAAATAAGTAAAAAATAAAATAAACAGTTTAAAATAATTGCAGTCAATTAAAAGTATATAGAATGAAATAAAATCTACAAGAAATCCTTAAAAGCAGTTCGAAAGAAGTGAGTCTTGAGTTGTTTTTTAAAAACGTCTAAAGAATTCACATTCCGCAATGACAATGGTAAACTGTTCCAGAGTGTAGGCGCGGCCTTGTCAAAACGCCTTTCGCCGTAGCTTTTTGTTCGAACGTCATTTGGAGGATTTAAACGCATACTGTTTTCCGACCTGAGGGATCTATTGGGTTTGTAAGGCGTAATTAGTTCTTGAAGGTAGCTAGGAGCCTTACCATGCATTGCTTTATACACATAAACAAGAAGTTTAAATTGGCAGCGGTAATGAATGGGTAACCAGTGCAACGCGATTAGAACGGGCGTGATTGAATCAAATTCCCTTGTTCGTGTAATCAGACGTGCTGCTGTGTTTTGGACACGCTGAAGCTTACTGATAATGTTAGTGTTAGTACCGTACAGCA
>NW_008708040.1:7950-9176 GCF_000327385.1 Lottia gigantea | reverse complement strand
AAGATGATTTTTCAGTTATTTTTCAAGTTTTTCCAATGAATTTTTAACAGCTGACTCGTTTCGATGGTGTCTAACTGCACCTAAAAAATCAGCAGGATTCTATGTCAAACCTAGCAGCCCTAGTGCTTTGAAAGTGTTAGAACTCTCCAAATTTACTCAATAACTTAATCGAGGTCAAATCGCTCAAATTTCCAAATTTCAGAGAAAACTTGTTATTAGATGATGGGGCTCGTTAAAATGCAAGTGAGAGTGCAATTGTCGCATCTCTAAGTTGATGTTTGGGCTGAGAAATAAATCAAAAACAGTTTTTTTTTATTGCAAATGGTGTCCAAAAAACCATGTTTGTCCTAAAAACCTTCCCTGGTTGTTAGAACTATGTCTATTTTCCTAAATGTCTAAGTCCAACTCTTACGAACAAACACCCATTTCTACTTGTCTTGGAAATCTGAATTTTTGCATGCAGTTAGGCATATCAAATTTACGTTCGGGGCCAGAAAAACAGATTCTGGAAATGACTACAAAGTGCTTTCCTAAAGCTAGTTTAGGGAGCTGGGGCAAAAGTTCTAACAAATTCGGGTTTTCCAGACATACGTCCTTCAATGTTACTCAGATCTTGAATTAGGCCTATTTTGAATGAAGGAATGGGGTCTTTTTGCAGCATGAATGCCACTTATAGGGAAGATTAACCCTTTATTTTGAAAAGTCCTGTCCTCATTTACCAGGGCTTTAGACCTGCACGATATTGCTATCATGGCTGAGTTAAACTTTGTTTGTTGTTTTTGGATTCTGAAGACTAGGTACCAGCGAGTTCAATTGCAGTTCTATATCGCTATTGAACCCCCTGGTCCCAATCTTCCAAAATCCTTCAAAATCTTCTTCTGTCAAAGTGGTATTGTTGCTGTAGCTGAAAAATTCAAGTTTTGTTCTACCTACCTACCTTCCTTCCTTCCTACCTACCTACCTACCTACTTACCTACCTACCTACCTACCTACCTACCTACCTACCTACCTACCTACCTACCTTCCTTCCTACCTACCTTCTTACCATTTATTTCGAAAAGTCTTCTTCTCATGGTAACACTTTGTTTGTTGTTTTTAGATTTTGAAGAATGAGTGCATAAGGATTAACAGCAGTTGTATCTCGCTATTAACCCCTATGGACGCAATCTTCCAAAATTCTTCCTAATCTTCTTCTGTCAAAGTGATCTTTTTGAAGTAGCTGAAAA
>NW_008708040.1:2500-3353 GCF_000327385.1 Lottia gigantea | reverse complement strand
TCTTTTTTGTCAATCCTACGTAAATCATCAATAAATGAATGAACCAAATCCTTGGCCCTGCCTGTCACGGCCCTTGTCCTTTTACCATGAAGTACAGGTCTATCACCCTAACCTCAATACCTCCCTCAGCCTCAGCCTCAGAACCTGAACTGGTTTCCTCATCCTCAGGCCTAGATGTAGCCCCTAACCGACATGACCTGGTTAATTTGTGATAGGCCTTGTCTGTCGTAGACATACCGTGGGTGCGTATAAGGTGGTGGCCCATTTCGGTTATCAAGCGTTTACAAAGCGGACATTCTTTTTTTGTGAGTTTAGATTTGGTCTCGGATGTGCATAGAATTCCCGCTTCATCGGAACACATTCTATGGACTCCCTCCAAATGTCTTTTCAACTTGCACACAGGGGTTTCGCATATCGGGCAAATTTTAATGGGAAGAGGCATACTCGGTTTGATAGTGTTTTTATACCCAACACAAGGAGCTACTGTAAGTAAAAAAAAGGCCCTAACAACATAAACAGCTTGGAAAACATTAAGACAATAAACACTACAAAAGTATTACAGTATAAATCGAAATCCTAAAGGCTTAAAACCAGTGAAAATATGTGAAAATTCTTTAAAAAACTAGAAAAAAAACTAGTATGGTTCCCGCTACATAAATGGAGCTTGATGGGAATGACGAAATACGGTAGGTAGGTAGGTAGATAGATGACAAGTTAACGTTCGCTTCCAGCGGATGCTGATATCGCAAACTATGACGAAATACGCGGCAAACCAGCTATTTATACTTTCTCCAAGTTAATTTATGCACATGACCTACATAACGTTTTTAGGCATTTTCTCCCTAGTCCAGAC
>NW_008708040.1:0-1893 GCF_000327385.1 Lottia gigantea | reverse complement strand
TTCCCCAAATGCTTGAAAACTTCCTACTTTCCTACCTACCTACCTACCTTCCTTCCTTCCTACCTACCTACCTACCTACCTACCTGGATCTATTTCACTTTTTTCAACCCACCTTGTTCTTCCCCAAATGCTTGAAAACTTCCTACTTTCCTACCTACCTACCTACCTTCTTACCATTTATTTCGGAAAGTCTTCTTCTCATGGTAACACTTTGTTTGTTGTTTTTAGATTTTGAAGAATGAGTGCATAAGGATTAATAGCAGTTGTATCTCGCTATTAACCCCTATGGACCCAATCTTCCAAAATCCTTCCTAATCTTCTTCTGTCAAAGTGGTCTTGTTGATGTAGCTGAAAAAGTCAAGTGTTGTTCTTGCATCCAAAAAAGTACAAAGTGGATTGAAAAATAGTGGATCTATTTCACTATTTTCGACCCACTTTGTTCTTCCCCAAATGCTTGAAAACTTCCTACTTTCCTACCTACCTACCTACCTACCTTCTTACCATTTATTTCGAAAAGTCTTCTTCCCATGGTAACACTTTGTTTGTTGTTTTTGGATTCTGAAGACCAGGTACAAGAGAGTTCAGAAGCAGTTGTATCTCGCTACTGAACCCTCTGGTCCCAACCTTCCAAAATCCTTCCAAATCTTCTTCTGTCAAAGTGGTATTGTTGATGTAGCTGAAAAAAGTCAAGTGTTGTTCTACCAACCTACCTTCTTACCATTTATTTCGAAACGTTTACTCACTTTGTTGATTCTACAGCCAAAAAGTTGGATGTTCAAAGGAATGAAGCTGTTTTATCTGGCTACATACCTGTGAACTTCCAACTTCCGGACTCCAATAGTATCCCAATTACAGGGCTTACATGGAGCTTGGTCAACTTGGTACAACAGTCTTTTAAGTTTACTCACTTTGTTGATTTTAGAGCCAAAAATACTAGAAGTACACAAGCATGTAGCGGTTCTATCTGGCTGCATGCCTGTAAACTTCCAGCTTCCGGACTCCAATATTAGCCCAGTTACAGGGCTTACATGGAGCTTGGTCAACTTGGTACAACAGTCTTTTAAGTTTACTCATTTTGTTGATTTCAGAGCCGTAAAACTAGAAGTGCACAGACATGGAGCTATTCTATTTGGCTGCATGCCTGTGAACTTCCAGCTTCCGGACTCCAATATTAGCCCAGTTACAGGGCTTACGTGGAGCTTGGTCAACTTGGTGCAACAGTCTTTTAAGTTTACTCATTTTGTTGATTTCAGAGCCGTGAAACTAGAAGTGCACAGACATGGAGCTGTTCTATCTGGCTACATCCATGTAAACTTCCAACTTTCGAACTAAACCGCTAAACCCAAACAAATGTACTTTATAAAAGTCTTGCCAAAATGCGACCAGCTACGATGAATAACTGACAACAAGTGAAGTGCAATGAAGGCAAGCAGTGTCATGACGCAATAAATGATAATGATATGCATGTGACCTACATTTAAGAAATTGACAGTTTCTGTGTCTGTGAATTAAGTTTTGAAGGACATTTGGTCCACATTTATGAAATAAAATGCACTGAAGACGATGATAATGCCTAAATGACTCCCCAGAGCCCCGCTTGGCCGTGAAAAATCTATCATTCTTTTTTTGCCCTAACTAACTTTACGGGAGGTAACTCATTTGTTTACATTTTTTCGACAAGTAAAGGGCATTTTTGAAATCCCAAGTGTATTCTGTCCTAGAAAAAGTGTCTGAAAACAGCTTGATTTTTCAGTCATTTTTCAAGTTTTTCCACTGAAGTTTAACAGCTGACTCGTTTCGATGGTGTCTAACTGCACCTAAAAAATCAGCAGGTTTCTATGTTTTTCCTAGCAGCCCTAGTGCTTTGAAAGTGTTAGACTCTCCAATTACTCA
>NW_008708039.1:0-1057 GCF_000327385.1 Lottia gigantea | reverse complement strand
ATCGTGTCTGACTTGACGTTTTTCTCTATTAGCTATATTGTGCAACTCGTGCTCACTCTACAGGCTACAATTTTTTACAGATTCTTGTGATTTTGATTTTGTGTGTCAGTGTCATTATGAAGATGATTCCTATTGATTTTCGTGATGATCGGATAATTTTTCACTGAAATATCGTGTCTGACTTGACGTTTCATTTCTGACAGCTGCCAGTTGGCGTATGTTACCTAGCCTGGCAAGCTATCTTTTCTCTGATGCTTCAATTTCATTTTGTGACTGTGTGTGAGATTCTAATTTTCCTGAATATGGTTTCAGGTGATGATGGGTCTCAGAAAGAAGCTTCGTCAGGAACCCTAATGAAGGAATCCGAGAATGTGTATGCATTATGGTGTAGTGGTAGAACACATGTAGAGGGCATGTTGATAGAATTAAAGTTATTGAAACGACAAGACTTAATCAATATTCTGTTAAACATGTTTAAACCAGCTTCAGATCAAATTGTAAGTCATAATTTTATACGCCCATATGAAATGGGGGGCGTATATTGCCGTCACCCATGTTTGTCCGTCGGTCCATCCACAATTGCTCTTAAACACTCTACAAGGCACAATTCTTGATTGATTTCGACGAAACTTGGTATGGTTGTTTGTTATCACTCAAGGATGAACCCTATTGAAAATCAGAATAATCGAAAAATAATTAGTATGAGTTATTGTCCTTGTTCTTAAAATGCTCCTAAACACTCCAGAAGGCGCAATTCTTAACGGATTTTGACGAAACTTGGTGTGAGTGTTTGTTTTCACCCAAAGATGAACCCTTTTTAAAATCAAAAAGATCAAAAAATAATTAGTATGAGTTATTGCCCTTGTTCTCAAAAACATGTTCAATTTTTAGCTCGTAAACACTCTAGAAGGCCCAATTCTTGACAGATTTTGATGAAACTTGGTAATATTATTCAGTATCGCCTCAAAAAGTTCAAAAGAAGTGTATGTCTGAAGGTTGAATATTTCATACTGGTAATTGTTACTGTACTGCCAAATATTTTTATTTAAAATCAAAG
>NW_008708038.1:0-1058 GCF_000327385.1 Lottia gigantea | reverse complement strand
CGTGTGGTGGTGTTAAGCCAAAGCCCCGGAAGGATCATTAAAAGCTTCCACATTAACCTGGAAAGAATCCGCGATCGAACCTCTCCCAAATTTTTAGAACTTAAAAGAGAAATTACAGGCTTATTAGAAGCTAAATAGAAAGGCATGTTAGTTAAAAGATTTATTCATCGCCCGTAATTGTCATAGTTTCCTTCACCAGTAATTAATTTTGTATTTTGGATTCTTACTAATTTTTATAGGTAGCAAAATGAATATTAACTTTAACCAGTTTTCACATAAAGAATGTTTTTAAATTGATCGTGAATGTTAATTGATTTAGTGGATCTTTATAGGGGTGATTTAAATGGATAATTTTGAAGAGTTGATAAATCTGTTAAATGAAATGTCTGAAGATGAAAAAATCAAAAAAATCAAAGAGTTAGAATCAGATTGTGTATGTCTTATTTGCCCTACTTTCAATCAGTGTGCTAAGGATGCTGGGGAAAATTTTTTCTGCTTGAAGGATGATAGCAAGTGTATTAGCAAGGAAAAAGGTTGCATGTGCCCTACCTGTCCATTTGCGGCCAAATATAAAATTGGAGTTTTCCATAACTTTTACTGCATGCGTGGAGGAGAAATAAAACAGCGCAATAAATAATTGGCCCCAAAATAGGGATTAATAAACGATTTTGTCAAACAAAATAAGGATCCTTTTTTTTATGGACACTATAAACAGCATTTTAATAGTATTTTTCACCGGTGTGATTGAATTATGGATGGCCATACCGTTAGGTGCAGCACTTAAATTATCACCCTTTAGTACAGCATTTTTTTCCGCTTTAGGTGCAATTTCCGCTGCTTTAATTGTGGCCTTTTCTGGTGAAGGTCTAAGAAAAAGATTTCTCAAATGGCGTTATGGGAGTGAAGATAGCCTTAAAGAAGGTCGTATGTATAATATATGGAATAAATATGGGGTTGTAGGTTTAGGGCTTTTATCACCACTTTTTTTCGGAGCCCCATTGGGTGCGGCTTTAGGAATTGTACTGGGAGCAAGTAAAAATAGGTTGATATTATGGATG
>NW_008708037.1:0-1058 GCF_000327385.1 Lottia gigantea | reverse complement strand
TCAGTCGAACAACTTTTGATTTACAAGGTTAGTTCTTTAATGCATGTACTTTTAATGACTTTATATTATATCTTCATCAACCTATAATATATAATATATCTATTTCAGACCTGTACCAGAAAGAGAATTCGTAGAAACGTATATTAAAGCTTATTATTTACCTGAGAGTCAATTAGAATCCTGGATACAAGATCATAAGGTATGTCTCATCACTTATGATATCAGTTAACAGAATTGTCTTGCTTTAGACGAGATTTTAGTTAACAGAATTGTCTTGCTTTAGACGAGATTTTAGTTAACAGAATTGTCTTGCTTTAGACGAGATATTAGTTAACAGAATTGTCTTGCTTTAGACGAGATTTTAGTTAACAGAATTGTCTTGCTTTAGACGAGATATTAGTTAACAGAATTGTCTTGCTTTAGACGAGATATTAGTTAACAGAATTGTCTTGCTTTAGACGAGATATTAGTTAACAGAATTGTCTTGCTTTAGACGAGATATTAGTTAACAGAATTGTCTTGCTTTAGACGAGATATTAGTTAACAGAATTGTCTTGCTTTAGACGAGATTTTAGTTAACAGAATTGTCTTGCTTTAGACGAGATATTAGTTAACAGAATTGTCTTGCTTTAGACGAGATATTAGTTAACAGAATTGTCTTGCTTTAGACAAGATTTTAGTTAACAGAATTGTCTTGCTTTAGACAAGATTTTAGTTAACAGAATTGTCTTGCTTTAGACGAGATATTAGTTAACAGAATTGTCTTGCTTTAGACGAGATATTAGTTAACAGAATTGTCTTGTTTTAGACGAGATATTAGTTAACAGAATTGTCTTGCTTTAGACGAGATATTAGTTAACAGAATTGTCTTGCTTTAGACGAGATATTAGTTAACAGAATTGTCTTGCTTTAGACGAGATATTAGTTAACAGAATTGTCTTGCTTTAGACGAGATATTAGTTAACAGAATTGTCTTGCTTTAGACGAGATATTAGTTAACAGAATTGTCTTGCTTTAGACGAGATATTAGTTAACAGAATTGTCTGCTTAGACGAGAA
>NW_008708036.1:0-1058 GCF_000327385.1 Lottia gigantea | reverse complement strand
GAGGGAGGGAGTTGAAATAACAAATTATGGGATGAGAGAAAGTCACGTCTGACTGTTCGGGAGGGATTTCAAGGTAATACATTTAGGGAAATGGAGGAAATGATTAGCCGAACTGAAGAGAAACCGTCGCATTTCTATTTTTTTTTCTATATATAGGGAGTTTCTTCAATACAGTAGGCCTACCGTGTGTTTTCTTCATCAACGATTATGCAGATGTTATAAATTGCATAAATTTTAGATCAGTGAGGGTCTATTTGAATTAAGGACCACGAGTTCGGAACGAGTTAAAGTACATTTCTTTCTTACTATTTTATACTCTATTGGGAAGCGGAACCCTAGTCCTCTAAATGTTTACCAGACAACGCCTCAATAATATTCGGTTATCAGTATAAATATATTGATGAAGTATACTTCACTATAACCAAACATTGTATTATGATCCCTGTAGTGTCATCTTAGATAAGATAACGACAATAAAAAGTGCATTTGGTGCAAATGGAAAGCATTGCACATGTCGTTTATTTGGGGTGCTCCCACACCATTCCAATCCAACTACCAACTACTACGACTACCAACAACTGCCTAGTTTGCGATATCAGCATCCACTGGAAGCGAACGTTAACTTGTCGTCTACCAACCAACCAACCATACCGATCAACCTTTGCGTGTGGTTGCGAATACGTATAGCGGTCAAAAGTTTCAAACGCATTTCTCATGCAACTGAGTTGTGAGTTGCGTTCTGAACCATACACAACTGCTGGTGATTGCTCTGGTGTGAGGACGCCTTTAAGTATGTGGCTCTATCGGTACTGTAGAAGAATTTTTGGATCACTGTTTGTGATCTCAATACGTGTAAGAAACGATAATGGTGTAAATTCTAATATTTTAATAAAAATATAATCTGATAATATAATAACACGTGATATAACTTATATCTGATAAAATATAATAACATGTGATATAACTTATATTTAATATAATATAATACCACGTGATATAACTTATATTTAATATAATATAATAACACGTGATATACTTATATCTGATAAGGGATCCTC
>NW_008708035.1:7529-9193 GCF_000327385.1 Lottia gigantea | reverse complement strand
ACTTTTTATGTCTCACTTCACATTAAGCAAGTTTGTACAAATGCATAAGACACAACATGACAGACTCATGCTTCGTACTGTGCATGTCTCAGTATATTCATATCTTTATGGATTTATATTTGATAGAAGTTTTGTTTCACATGGAAACAATTAAAGGAAAGGTATCAACCAGAGATTAGGATAAAAGATCTGACTATTCACTTGGGTACGACTATTGACTACGTGTTAACCACGTGATAAAAATGATTAACTCTTTTTCAATAAAAGAAAAATTAGAATTCAAATTGGAAAAACTGTGTCTGCACTCAGGTCTCCACCCAAAAGAGCAGCCAATAAACCTCGGGCTCCAAAAATTTGTCCAATGTGTGATGCCATTGTCTTCCAGTGAAGGAGTCACTTCTGATCTATCCGATAGGGAGGCGGGTATTCTTGGCAGCCAAGGAATATCCGCCAAGAAAGGAAAGAAAGAGTTCCCGACATGTGGAACTAGGTCATCATCTGATCCGCACTCACCATATGTCGGCCACTAATTCAGTCTATTTCAGGCTGAGGAGGTGGACGAACAGGCTAGAGCGGAAGAGGGGCAAGATGAGGAGGAGGAAGCAGAATGACAAAAGCTTCATGGACGTAGCTTCCTGGAGAGCCGGCTTTAGATACAAAAGAGGCTTTTTTCTCACCTCCAGAGGTTAGATAGGAAGTGGATAAACTTACAAAAATGCTAAGCAGCATAGGAACTAAGTAGAGAATATTTTACCCTTGGCTCACAAAAGGAAGATAAAATTCAAACGCCATCAACCTTGAGAACTTATTGTGTTTCAGCTAAAATATGGCTGGACTACCTAAGGGACAATAAGCTGGTGACATCCGATATGCAAGAATGTGAAGTGAGCTGACGCCAATCTAAAAAGGCTTGTGGTTGTACATAAAGGCCTTTTAAAGGAGAAAACGAAAAAAGTAATTTTCGATCCATCCGACCTTTGGGACATTCGTAATTCCCAGGCCTATGCACAAGGAATCAAAGCCCTCCACTCAAAATGCTCCACTAACTTTTTATCCCACCAAGAAGGAAAGTTCCCCCTTATCGGGACATATTAGCGGTGCTCATGTACGAGCTTTTGATTGGGTCCGGTAAACGTTGTGGCGCTATTTTGAATCTTACCGTAGGGGAGTTCCGGGATGCAACATACATTTAGGAATCGCATGTTATTGAAAGCAATAACCACAAAACCGCCATGAGCGGACCCGCTCAAATGACCGTAGATGAAGATAAGTGGTGCGTGTTTCAAAAATACCATGACGCTTTTCGTCATCGAGCTCGCTCCGAAGAAGTTTTTTTTACTGTTTAAAGGGAGGAACCCATTTGAAGTTACGCCAATGTTTTGAATTCTAGGTACAGGAAGTTCTTGAAAAATATTGACAAATCCGTGGCGTCCACCAGCTTCCTAAAGTCTATTGTTACCAACCTACTCACCTCGCACCCCTAAATAGCTCTCGATTTGGGAAAGGCCAATGAGTCATAGAACGAATACTCAAAGACTCAATTATCGATAGGACCTCTTGGCCAACCGAGCTGCGCAGGTCGGGAATATTATATGGAACCGTTTAACTGGTCGTTCTGCTCCTACTGTCACTGTTACAAGTGAATGCCGACAAGTCTCGGAAAA
>NW_008708035.1:0-1678 GCF_000327385.1 Lottia gigantea | reverse complement strand
CCAAGTGTATCATAGTAGTATTCAGAGGAAGAACACATCACTATCATNTGAACCGTTCTTCTACGTTCTGCTCATCTGTACCTTATTGTGCTAATTAAGACGTTCAATACCATGCAGTGTGCAATGACTGGGATGGGCTTACCAGTTTTTGATTTCCAATGATCGATGCAATGCCTGTAGCACACGGGGCTTCGGTTTATTTACTTTACTTACCTTGGCATGTTCCTTTAACAACGATACGATGATTATCCACATGTGGGTTTGGGCGGGGGCATGGAATTTAGACATACGATGATCCAATTAAATATTGCGTCTAAACAAATAGATACAGGACTGTTGTGTGATAGAAATTATGACAGAAATTCATATTAGAACAAATGCACAGTAGTTAAAACTATATATATACATGAACTAAATGGATACAGGTAAACTATGTTACTTCAGTTAATTATAAGCTTACCATAGAAAGGGGTTCCCAACCACTTGGACGACAAGTGTTCTGTATATTAATTAATCTATTCTTAAATTTACAAAGATACAAAACTCTAATTAAACCAGACTATACATAATGACAAATAGATAAATAATTACAAATATATAGTCTTTGAAATGAAGACTTTACTAAATATAACATATACAAATAATGCCTTAGTTAAAACTATTACTTGATTTTATGATTTACTAATTACTGAACACTATCACCTAGACCAATAATTAATATTTTAATGCTACATTGAGATATATTAAAACCTATACATACCTTTATATTAATTTTGGTTCCTAATTATATTAATGAAATATTAAATATAAACTAACTTTAAACCATAAACTATTACTAGCTTGTAACCTCCTCAAACAAAGTAAAGCTAATAAGTGACAATATTTGATAAGACAGGTGACCAATGGGGAACCAAACTCGCAAGTTGTCGTTCCTTGATGTAGATGGCGCGACGGCTATTGCGGTTCCGCGATTCTAGCGACGTCTGCAATAATGGCTGATCGTGTAAAGAATAAGCGTGATTATGGTTTATGGGACCTGATTAAACTACGAAAGGAATTGAAATCTAGAGGCTTGAAACTTTTGACTGAAATAAAGATAGTGAACATGAAGTATTGGAAAATGAATATTCAATGGAAATTCCTAATTATGATCTCTACAAAGACATTAATACTGATACCAAATTTTCATTACTGAAATTAGAATCTATCCTGTGTTACCATGAACAATTTCAAAAGAAACTTGATGACGACTCAAAGAAACTTTACATCAATCGTTTTCTGAAATACTTGAGAATAGCATCTACTGACAGTTAATATTTTTTCAAATCCGAATGTCATGCAGAAATGAAGAAAGTTTCCTATCGCATTGACATAGCAATAGATATAGATGGTACTATAGTAGAATCACAGTGTGAGTGTTCTGCTGGAATGGGACCCACTGCACACTGTAAACATGTTTGTGCAACATTATATGCGATTTTTAAATTTTCAACTTGTGCTGAAATAATTACAGAATTATCTTGTACCTCACAACTACAAACTTTTCATCAAAGTACACATTTTATGGCCAGTCCTCTTAAGTCTAAAGACTTGCCACTGTCAGGATATAAAGACGTTAATTTTGATCCACGATCCACGTAAAGTATATTAAAATGGCTGGTTATAATGATATGTTCAG
>NW_008708034.1:396939-398026 GCF_000327385.1 Lottia gigantea | reverse complement strand
GATATAGGCGACGATGTGCATAAATATATTTTGGATCTTTTTTGCAAAACCGGAAGTGCCACAGTTCAATATGTGCAAGAATAGATAATCGGCTCTAGAAGTCGTATTTTTCGGTCGATTTTCTTTGGGTTTGCATTTTTGGAATCTACTGTTAAAATCTGAAAGAATAGCAGTTTCAAAATTTCAAAATTCGAAAATTTGTCGCAGACATTTTTTCGCCGATTTTCGAAATTTTTGGACCATTTTTCAGTTTTTTTCGGATCAATCTGAAATTTTGAAAAAAGATGCATGTCACTAATGTAAACCATTTGACGTATTCAAAATTTTTGCGTCACTTCCGGTTAAAGTGGAAAATCGATTTTCACTTCCGGTTGAATAACTTCCGGTGTGATTGAAATATTTCAACGAAATTATGTCTATCGTTATTAATCTTAATTCTATGGCCGATTTTAAAATAAAATTTAGTCCGAAAAAAATACTTCGGCCGCCATCTTGATTTGATACTTTTTCATAAAACTCAAAATGGGGCTTCGGGGGAGAATGGGATCGGTCAAATTTTTATGTTGGTGTATACTTTAGTCGATGGCGACAAAAATGTTGGAAATGGATTTTTGAATTTGTCTTTTGCTTTTTTGCAACTTCCGGTCGAATTTTTTCAATTTTTGAAGGCTTGTATCTCGTGACCTTGACCTTTGATGACCTTGACCTTTATAGGGTCAAAGGTCATTGACCTTGGCTATCATTTGATACTTTGACCTTTGACCCCAGACATGTACTTCCGGTATTATAGCTATCCGTAAAAAGCCAAATTCGCAACTTTGGACTGCTCTAACACGTGACCTAATTAACCTAGAGGGTTAATTTTTTCGGTTTCCTAATGTTCTTCTCATGCACTTTACATAGATATAGAACAATTGCTTTTTTAAAGCAAAATTGAAATTCGTGATTTTTTCAAATTTGAGTTTTGTTTTACCATATTTGTGTCTTTTTGATCTTGGTGTATGTATATCTTATGATCTATCTATTTTATGGAGAACCTTGATATTTGGAATACAACTAGACACTTTGAATATGAATTCACCTATGG